>NC_086449.1:571399611-571699611 GCF_028390025.1 Pseudophryne corroboree
GTATATAAGGTATGTTTTGTAATTATGATGTTTATCCTGATGACAATGTGAATACACACCAAGATGGTCAAGGTGGTCAAGTATTTGGGAGCAAATGGTCGATTGTCATGTGCTCTCATCCATTACCAGATTTTCATTCCAACCAGCCAGATCTGGCAGATAAGTGTATAGTGTATGTCCAGCTAAACTGAGAGACCACTAATCAACTTCATGAAATCTAGGTGTTTGTTATATGTCTTTAGCAAATGGTCATGGGGAGCACAATAATCGACAATAATGTTTTCACAATTTCTGACAAAATGAAATGTTTCTGAAGATGTATTGGTCTTACCGGCAATATTTCACAGGAAATCCATTTAATCTTCTTGCATGAAATTCAGAGTCTGAGCGGTTTTCAAAATCATTGACAAGGAAGACAGAAAGGCTGGCATTTACATAGCCAACCATGCACCTTAGCAAATAAAAATGACAAATGAGTACATGCCCAGTATATTCACAGCAAATACAGTGCATCCGGAAAGTATTCACAGCGCTTCACTTTTTCCACATTTTGTTATGTTACAGCCTTATTCCAATCTGGAATAAATTCATAAATTACCTCAAAATTCTACACACATTGGGGGTCATTCCGAGTTGATCGCTCGCTAGCAGTTTTTAGCAGCCATGCAAACGCATTGTCACCGCCCACTGGGGAGTGTATTTTAGCTTTGCACAAGTGTGAACGTTTGTACAGCAGAGCGCCTGCAAAATCTTTTTGTGCAAAACAAGACCAGCCCTGTAGTTACTACTCTTCGCGTGCGTTGATTCTAACGACGGAGGGACGGCTTTTGACATCACACACCCGCCCAGCGAACGCCCAGCCAAGCCTGCGTTTTTCTAAGCACTCCCTGAAAACGGTCAGTTCACACCCAGAAATGCCCAATTCATGTCAATCTTCCTGCGTTCGGCCATGCGACAGGAATGTTCCTTAGACTCTGTGAAAACCCACGATGCTCACCGTACCCGTACGACGTGTCTGCGCACTGCGGTGCATACCCATGCGCAGAAATGCTGATTATTAGCCTGATCGCTGCGAACAATGGCAGCTAGCGATCTACTCGGAATGACCCCCAATACCCCATAATGACAACGTGAATTTTTTTTTTGTGCAAATTTATTAAGAATAAAAAACTAAAATCACATATACATAAGTATTCACAGCCTTTGCTCAATTCTTTATTGATGCACCTTTGGCAGCAATTACGTCCTCAAGTCTTTTTGAATATGATGCCACAAGCTTGGCACACCTACAATATCTTTGGGCAGTTTCGCCCATTCATCTTTGCAGCACCTCTCAAGCTCCATCAGGTTGGATGGGAAGCGTCGGTGCACAGCCATTTTCAGATCTCTCCAGAGATGTTCAATCATATTCAAGTCTGGGCCACTCAGGGACATTCACAGAGTGTTCCTCAAGCCACTCCTTTGATATCTTGGCTGTGTGCTTAGGGTCGTTGTCCTGCTGAAAGATGAACGGTCACCCCAATCTGAGGTCAAAAGCGCTCTGGAGCAGGTTTTCACCCAGGATGTCTCTGTACATTGCTGCATTGATCTTTCCCTCTATCCTGACCAGTTTCCCAGTTTCTGCCGCTGAAAAACATCCCCACAGCATGATGCTGCCACCACCATGCTTCACTGTAGGGATGGTATTGGCCTGGTGATGAGCGGTGCCTGGTTTCCTCCAAACATGACGCCTGGCATTCACGCCAGAGAGTTCAATCTTTGTCTCATCAGACCAGAGAATTTAGTTTCTTATGGTCTGAGAGTCCTTCAGGTGCAGTTTGGCAAACTCCATGTGCTTTTTACAAAGGCGTAGCTTCAGTCTGGCCACTCTAGCATACAGGCCTGATTGGTGGATTGCTGCAGAGATGGTTGTCCTTCTGGAAGGTTCTTCTGTCTCCACAGAGGAATGTTGTAGCTCTGACAGAGTGACCATCAGGTTCTTGGTCACCTCCCTGACTATGGCCCTTCTCCCCGGTTCCGGTATGAAAGATAGATAGTGTCTAGTTAGACAGTCAATAGATAGACACCATATGTTAGACAGACATTAGGTCGACAGGGTCAAAAGTTCGACAGGGTCAAAAGGTCGACATGGAAAAGGTCAACAGGTCAAAAGGTCGACAGGGGCAAAAGGTCGACATGAAAATGGTTGACATGAAAAAGGTAGACACCATGTTTTTTGCATTTTTGTGGTTTGTGTGGATAGTTTTGTCATCTGGGACCCCTAATTGTAGCAAGGCTTCACTCGCCACGCTTCGGGCACGGTAGCTCGCTGCGCTCGCCACAAGGTTTATAACCAACTCTATGCCGACATGGATAGAGAAAGTATGAAATAATCCAAAAACATGTTACATAAAAAAAAGCATTTGTCTATCTTTTTTATGTCGACCATTTTCATGTCGACCTTTTGACAATGTCGACCTTTTGACCTGTCGACCTTTTGACCCTGTCGACCTAATGTCTGTCTAATATATGGTGTCTATCTATTGACTGTCTAACTAGACACTGTCTATGTATCAAACGGATAGGCTTCTCCCCCTATTGCTCAGTTTAAACGGCTGCCCAGCTCTAGGAAGAGTCCTGGTGGTTTCCGAACTCCTTCCATTTATGGATGATGGAGGCCACTGTGCTTATTGGGACCTTCAAAGCATCAGATATTTTTCTGTACTCTTCCCCAGATTTGTGCCTCGAGACAATCCTGTCTCGGAGGTCTACAGACAATTCCTTTGACTTCATGCTTGGTTTGTGCTCAGACATGCACTGTCAAGTGTGGGACCTTATATAGACAGGTGTGTGCCTTTCCAAATCATGTCCAATCAACTGAATTTACCACAGGTGGACACCAATTAAGCTGTAGGAACATCTCAAGGATGATCCGTGGAAACAGGATGCACCTGAGCTTAATTTTGAGCTTAATGACAAAGGCTGTGTACATGTGATTTCTTAGTTTTGTTTTTTTTAAAGAAATTTACAAAAATCTAAAAAAAATTGTCATTATGGGGTATTGTATGTAGAATTTTGAGGGAAAAAATTATTTTAGATATTGATTTTGGAATAAGGCTGTAACATAACAAATGTGGAAAAAGTGAAGCTCTGTTAATACTTTACGGATGCACTGTATGTTCCTGCCAAAACAAACAAAACTGTTGGACTGTGGCACAACTTATACCCCTTTTTCCGCACAGCTAAAATCTGGGTTATTGCTGCCGGGATGCAACTCAGTGGAAATAATGCAAAAAGAAAAAAACCTGGATTCAGTGACCCAGAACTCCAACCTGGGTTGTGACCAGGGTTGTACCCGGGTTATGGGGCAGTGTAAATGGGTAATCCGATTCATCTGACCCAGGACTTGTTTACAGCATGGGAATTTGGTAAAAAAACGGAAAGATGTCTGTAACAGCTGTCATCTGGGAGGGAGAAAATACATCCTTCCCATATGGTCCGGTCCAGCTGCAGGTTCCCGGTTCGGTCCAGTATTTCATGGCCTGTACTGTTCTGGTTTTGAACCAATCCTGGGGAGATCAGGATTTTCAAGCGCAGGCAGAAGAGAGAGACTACACCCATGTGCAGTGTAAATAGCGCCGAACCAAGAATATCCGGAGTGTGAAAGGGGTCTGCCCCCAGTTGGAACCATGTTCTAAATCCTGGGTTGGACCCAGGATTTGATGGAAAAGGGGTATAAGTGTCCAATGCCCAAAATAACTTTACTACAAAATATAAGGAACTCACCACATCTGCAACCATTACACAACACTGTTACCTCTAAAGTAGATTTATTGGTTACATAAGAAATGTAGCAGCGGATACATAGTAACTATATTATTGTTGTCCAGGTTACAGATATTGTCCCTGGAACTGTATGTCCCTGAAAATGTCTCTATATGTAACTACTGACCACTTGCACAACAAACATTCTCTTGTTCTGCTTGTTAGTTTTAATTCTAACAATACACTATTCTTTTCTATGCTTTATAGGTTATTATTTTTTTAAGAGAAATATTTAAAAGTCATATTCAGTAGACATGAGATGACGGGACTGTGCTATTCCTAGGTCCACTGAGAATGGACGCATATTGAGGCTGATGGTGAGTCGTGAATGTAATTTGGTCGCAATTGCATGCATGGAACTAAATGTGTATATTCAAACATAGGCAACTCATACATAAACTCGGTTCATAACAATAATCATTATCAGTGGGCCCTATCTCCGATGCCAAAAATGCATCTGGTATACTGTATGTACGCAATACTCTGCATAGCCCGAAGATCTTACTTCCTTCTTTAAAGACAAAATGATAATATCAGACATGACATGGCAATTTCTTCCGCAGCACCTTCTCTTCACTGAAACTAACAAATGAAGATAAATATCTACAGTTCTCTCTTCTTATCTTCCTAGTCTACTACCTCTCCTCTTGTTCCTATACCCTCACAAATCCCTGTCTCCTCTACTCTACTGGTATATTTAAATACTAATCCAAGCATGCAGTGATTACTTCTACTCTGAAAAAATAACTACATTTTGACACTAGTTCTCTCTCAAACAACAGTCCCTTCTTTTAGCTCCCTTGCCTCTCCAAGCTTCATGAGAGACTTGCTGATAGCTGCCTCACACAGCCTACTTGATCCTCTTCATTCAGGCTTTCCTTCCCAACTCTCCAGAGAAACTGTACTGACCAAGCTGGTCAATGATGTGTTCACTGCAAAATCAAAAGGCTGTTACTCACTTCTAAACCACTTGGCTCTCTCTACTGCATTTGACACTGTGGACCACTCTCTCCTCATACACATGATACATTCAACAGGTCTTAAGAACACTTTTCTATTCTGGTTCTTATCCTACTTATCAAATATCACCTTCAGTTGCTTTGCTAGATCCATCTCCTCTCTGCTTCCTTTACAAGTTGGAGTACTAAAAGGCTCAGTTCTAGGTCCTCTGTTCTTCTCTATACAATCTCACTTTGCTTTCAGTATCATCTCTATAAAGATGATACACACAGTAACTTATCCTCTCCAGATCTTTCACGTTCTGTGTGGGACCATGTCAATGACGGTCTCTCTGCAATTTCATCTTATATGTCTTCTTGCAAAATCATTCATAGGGGCTCATTCATCGAGTGATAAAACTCGTTGTGTATGATAAATGGTGCTCCAGCCAATTGGCCTCTGTCATGTGTTCAGCTCCTAACTGTCATGTGTTTGAAAAATGACAGCTGGGAGCTGATTGGCTGGAGCACCATTTATCATACGCAACAAGTTTTATCACTAGTTGATAAAGGGACCCCTTAATGTTTCAAAAATAGAGCTAATACTATTCCCAAAAGTCAACAGAAGTTACAGTACCATCCTGGTAGCTCTAGCTATCACACAACACAACAATCAACCCTACTCCTCAAGACCACAGCCTAGGTGTATCCCAGAACTATCATTTGTTCCCAACAAACTATCTATTTCCAAAACCTGTTACATACATCTAAAAAATATTTTCAGAATATGCCTATATCTTACACAAGACACTGCAAAATTTTAAGTCATGCACTCATTATCTCCCGCATTGACTACTGCAATACCCTCCTTACTGGTCTTACCCTAGTCAGACTTCCACCCCTTCAATCTATTTTGAATGTAGACTGATTTTACTCACAAAAAAATCTGCTGCTGCTGCTCTCCACTTTGTCAGTCCTTACATTGGCTGCCTGTAGTGTATCCAATACAATATAAAATATTTTTGCTAATATATAAGGCCATAAACAAAACTACACCAACATACACCTCTTCACTTATCTCAAGATATCTCCTAGCTCAAACCCTTTGCGCTGCTCAAGATCTGCATCTCTTATCCACACGTATTCACAGTTACAGGACTCTGTGGAAAGCTTTCCCTCACAAACCTATAAGTGTTCTCTGAAAACACACATCTTCAGGGAAGCTTATCAAAGTGCAGACCTACTCACATAGCATCACTAGACTAGTCTACCCAGCTACCTCCCCATTATATTACGTTTTGGCTCCTTGGCATGCACAGTGTGAAATCCAGCAAGACATAAGTGGTAAACCGACTTGCATTCACCACTGCTTCAGCCCTAGTGTTCTTAGATGCCCGGGTTCAGCAGAAAAGTGTCCTTAGACATTATGGTTAAAGTGCTTAATAATGAATTGCTTATTTTTAAACTAATATATATATATATATATATATATATATATATATATATATATATATGTAGAAAAAGTATAAGACCTTTCTCGCGCTAACAGTATATAGAGCTACACCTTAGGGAAAATACCCCCTGTTAGACGGGGTATAATGGTTATGAACAACAAAGAAAAAAGGTTTCCCCAGGGAGCTGGTGGTATTCTTTGGTATGTCAAAAATATTTTCACTTGTACAATAAAATAGTCATAAGAAATAGACTTATTTATTTTTATAAAACACAGTAAAAATGAGCTGTATCACAGTGTGTCCAAAATGACAGTCAATGTTTCATACAAATATTGATGTTGGTAACAATTCATTTCAGTCACATATCAACATGATGATTAATCCTCCTTGAAGAAATGACAAAATCGCTGTCTTAACCCAACGCGTTTCGTCCTACAGACTTCATCAGGGGTATTTTATTTATAATCAAAAAATCACAGTATGAACAAGCAACTTAGCGTGTCTTCAAAAGGCAAATAAAAACACTTAAAAAGTGATATCGAACTCGATTTCACCACATGGGATATCAATTCAACCGATTATTAGATGTGACTCATTTTATGCTTATCCACTGAACCCCACGTGGTTTGTGTCCTTTCTGGAGAGGTTCATGTTGGGAGTACTGGTTCAGAGCTATTGCATGGCTGTCTTCCTCTCTTGCTTGGAATCAAGTACGATTACGGTTTTCTGTCCACAGTTTGATGTGATTTAGTGGAAAGCTGCTCTACGAGCTGTTTCCAATTTAATTGGTTCCAATACTATTGCTCTTAGAAACCTCCAAACCAAGTGGGGTTCAGTGGATAAGCATAAAATGAGTCACATCTAATAATCGGTTGAATTGATATCCCATGTGGTGAAATCGAGTTCGATATCACTTTTTAAGTGTTTTTATTTGCCTTTTGAAGACACGCTAAGTTGCTTGTTCATACTGTGATTTTTTGACTATAAATAAAATAGCCCTGATGAAGTCTGTAGGACGAAACGTGTTGGGTTAAGACAGCGATTTTGTCATTTCTTCAAGGAGGATTAATCATCATGTTGATATGTGACTGAAATGAATTGTTACCAACATCAATATCTGTATGAAACATTGACTGTCATTTTGGACATACTGTGATACAGCTCATTTTTACTGTGTTTTATAAAAATAAATAAGTCTATTTCTTATGACTATTTTATTGTACAAGTGAAAATATTTTTGACATACCAAAGAATACCACCAGCTCCCTGGGGAAACCTTTTTTCTTTGTTTTATATATATATATATATATATATATAGTTTTGCTCATAAAGTTCAGTAAGCCGGTTCGGGAACCACAACAGACAACATGAGAGGAACACAAGAAGAAATATATGATCTATTAGAGTTCTAGGTTATGTTGATATCGAAGCATGTCCAATACGAGTATAGCACAATTATTAAAATGCCTGGGGCAAAATTTACTAAAGTTTGATTTTGGTGATGCAAGGGATTTGGCATTCTGTTTCCATTTGATTTAGGTTGAACAGATTTACTAAGGACCAAATCGAATGTCAAATCGATCCTATTACCAAAATCAACTCACATCCCAATAGAAATCGAATTTCTGAAACACATCAGTGTTTTCCCATAGCCCAACATAGAATCCCCTCATTTACTAAAGTTCGATTTGAAATTGCCAAATGTTTAGAATGATGTTAGACATTCAATTTTGGCTTCTAAACCCATTCTAATGGTAGGAAATTAATAGTGATGACTGTTTAAGTACCCAAAAGCTTGTAGGGCAGTGTGGTAGTAATAATGCATGCCCAAGGTTATGGTATGTTGTGCACCTACCTGCACAATGCAAATCACCACCTGTCTGAGATATCCATGAAGGATCAATCAGAGCACCATCAGCAGCTTTATGAGTTGAATAGTGCACAGATTTATACTTATAGACATCATACTTTTTCTAATAATTTGCAATAGATAGCACAATATTGGGCAATTTGGCTGGATGATATCATTATTTTTTTTTAATTATGAGTGTTGTAACTGGCTATCCTGGTTCATCCCATTATGCCTACATCCTTAGCAATTCATCCCTGTCTGCAAAAATTATTTATTGTGGGAGGAAGGGAGGGGGGGGAAGGGGGAGGACTGGCTTGGCTGGTAAAGGAGATGGCCACCTTTACCCTGAGCTCCAGCTTCCACTCCTGGTGAATCTCCCTACTGCCTCCTGTGACCTCCCAGGGCCCCCTGGTGTGGTAGGGTAAGAGCAGCGGAGTCAGGGAGCACTCACCAGAGCTGTTGCGGATTGCGGCCTACCCGTGACCCTCAGGCTGGGGCCTCGATTTCCGCTCCACAGACGCCTGGGCCCTCCAGAGTTGCAGCTGCAGACCACTGCTCTCCCCCTTCTCCTTGTGTCTGGTGCAGTCCTGGCGGACGCGGTGTGATTTGTGGGCGTCTCCGCTGGCATCCCCGCTCACCTGCTTGTGCTGAAGGCTGACGGCATTGCTGTGCCTGGAAGCTTGCTAGAGCTGTGAGATGCCCGGCAGCCATCTTGTCCACCTCTCCTGTTGCCCTACCAGCTGCAATACCTTGGTCTGGAGTACTCCTGCGGGTTCTAGTTATTAGGTACAGGGGTCTGGAATGGATCCTTTAGGTAGGCATCTGGTGCTCCGGCTGCAGGGGGGATTTGATCTCTCTGCTAATAGAAGCAGGGCAATGTACCCTGCACCCCTTCCTGCTTGCCCTGCTACATATTGTTATCTCCTGTGAGTGGGATGATAATCTTCTGTTTGCCCGGCTAGCTTGGGGCAGTTGGGCTGCCCCTATCAAAGGGACCCCCAGATTCCCCCTTTTGTGATTCCTGTACACCCACCTGTGAACACAGGCGTCCCTCTAGTGGTGGGATCTGACACAGCTAGCTATATAGGATTATACATCAGCTTTCCCTGAGGAATTGATTGTACCTGGCTCTTTATTCTGAGGATGCTTTGATTTGTGGATACTATCCTCTTCCTGGATGCACTCAGTCAATCAGTCCTGGGGGCGTGGACTCTGTTTGAAGTGATGTAGCTAAGCCACGCTGAGGGGACCGTGTACTATGGCGGTGTTCTAGCTGTGTCTAGTCATTTACATTAATTTTGCAATGTCGACCTAATGTTGTGCCTGCTCATTTTTCCTCATACCGAGACACCGTAGCTTCAAGAAATCTGATTCTAAAACCACAGCTTTTCATATGCTATTCGGAACGCCCATTTGTGACTCTGTCTCTTCCGCTCCCTCATCACAGTCTCTAGACTCCGGCTCCATGGAAGTGGACACTGTTTCCCCGTAACCTCTCTCTGCTCTTCCTGGCGGCTGCAATAAGGACTCTTCAACTACGCTCCTTCCCGACCCGCCAAGATTTTCAGCAGGACTTGCAATTGATGGAGAAATGGATTCAGGATTACATCCAAGCCCATATCACTACCTTGCAAAGTGATCTCACTCAGGTTGCGGATTATGTGGTGGCTTTGGAGGATTGTAGGGAGGAAGCGGACACTAAAATGGCGGATCTCCATGACCTCATCTCTCGCCAATCTCGGTCATTGACTGATATGAAAAGCAGATTGGAGGATTTCGACAACAGAGGCAGGAGAAATAATCTAAGGATTAAGGGTTAGAGTGAGGATGTACCCCCCAGGGTATTGTGGATGCTCTGACTAAACTATTTAACGAACTTCTGAACACTGATTCGGACTCACAAATTATATTTGATAGAGCACACAGAGCCCTTTGCCCCAAAGGGGCTCCCACAGAAGGTCCACGAGATGTAATTTGCCGGCTTCATTATTTCCAAGTAAAAGAAGAAATTTTGAAAAAGTCACGACCGGCTACCGAAATAGACTTTAACTGCCACGCCATACAGTTCTTTCAGGACCTCTCATGTGCCACATTACAACAACGATGACTGTTACGCCGTCTCAACCTCATAAACAGCCATGGTAAGGCGCAATCGTGCCGACTTCTCTGGAGACTCTGCAGAAGTTACTTGGATAGAGACTCTTGTACATCTTCTATTACATATTCTTCAGCACTGTTCATCAATTGCCACTTTTCATATGTTGCATGTTGACCTCACGGTCTTACTGATATGCTTAGATGGTAATGTTTTCGCTATTTACTGATTTGTTCTGAGGTTCTTTAACAGTTATGCATGTTCGTCAGTTAATTTCTGCTGCCTTTTCCTTGGCCCTAGATGGCCTTTATTTGACCTAGGTTGATTGTTTACTTATCTAGACTACCGACTAGATATGTGTTTTACTGTGATAATTCACCATTGCTATCTTTGCTCCTGCAGCGAGACACACCATCAGGTGCGCTAGTACCCTTGCCCACCCCCCACTTTCTGCTGTACATTTTTTGTCAATGCAGAGTACTTTTGTCTACGACTTTTTCTATTTTGGACACTTTTCTTGCTACCACACTCTAGGATAGGCAGTATTGCAACCGTTTCCTGTTTTTTTTTTGTGGTATGCCTGTGTCTATATATGTCTATTTGTTTCCCCCTCCTATCCTCGTGTATGTTCCCCACCCTCCATGTTGACCTTTCCCTTTCTCAGGTGGGAATTGGCTGTTATTGTTATGTGATACTCTATGATACTGGTTGGCTGTCTGATAATTGGCTGGCCTCCCTCATTCTGTCACCATGGCTAGTTTAAAATTACTTTCTTATAATGTGAAAGGACTAAATATCCTGGAGAAACGGTCTCGCTTACTGCACACGCTACATACGGACAGGGCTGACATAGTATTCTTACAAAAAACACATTTTAAGAAAGGTGCTTCATCTGGTTTAGGTTCAAGACACTTTCCACTGGGCTTTTTTAATGATTCAACTGGGGTAAAAGCCTAGAAGTTGCCATACTAGTTACCAAACACATTATGTAGCCCATATACTTGTAAGATATCAGGTACTATCCTTCGATTTCGACCACATCTGTGAGAGAAATCGAAGGATTGTATGCAAATTTTAGTTACCTTGCGACGCGATTCTCAGTCGAATGTCGCGTCTCAAGATAGTATGTGCTGCACGTAATATTTATTGCATCGCAGTGCGATCGCATGTGTTTTTTAAAAACACATGCAATATATCGCACTGCGATGCGCGATGGGCACCCGCCGGGAGTGGCCAGATGCCACTCCCACTCAGCGGTGACGTGCCCATCACGTGATTACCATGCGATCTATCATGATAGATGCATGATCACATGGTAATCACTTTGGCAGTACAGGTGCGATTTCATCGCACCTGAACTGCCGGTGCGATGCCCTGCAATGACGCGTTGTGGGGCATCGCACAATTGTATTAGACTGACTGATGCCTCAGAGACACAAATTGGGGATGGGAGAGGGGTTATGGTTTAGTGTACTATTGCTCAGCAAATATTTACTTTTGTCAACCTATACCTCCCTAACCAAGGCCAATCTCGCTTTCTTAAAGTCACTTCAATCCATAGAGCAGGATATAGAGGGAGATCTTGTTCTAGGAGGTGACTTTAATTGGGCTCTTGAACCCTTATTGGATTCCATTAACAGTTCTCCCAGAATCTCATTGAGGGAGACTGATTTTACAGGATTTTCAATTAATTGGCACCTGGCGCTTGCTCCACCCTGCGGACAGACACTCCACATTTTTCTCATCTCCACATAATTCCTATTCTCGGATAGATTATTTCTGTGTGGGTCATGCGCATCTTGATCTATTGACGGATGCTACTATTGGTCAGATTGTTGGATCTGACCATGCTCCCATTACACTCATGCTGTTTCTCCGCCACTCCACTGCTAGACATTGGCAGTGGCGATTTAATGAACAACTACTCCGTGATCCGGATTGCTGCACTCAATTAGAGAAAGCTGTAGAGGACTATATTGTCACAAATACAACCACTGATGTTTCTCCAGTTACGCTGTGGGAGGCGTATAAATGCGTGATCAGAGGCAAATGCATTCAGCTAGGTTCATACCTTAAAAAAAAAAAAAGCTGAATGTAGAAATGCTCTTCTTTCTCAAATTAAGGTGCTGGAAAAGGAGATTTATGGTAGACTTACCATGGTTAAATCTCTTTCTGCGAGATACACTGGGTTCCACAGGGAATACATCTGGGTGTAGAGATGGATCTTGATCCAGAGGCACCAACAGGCTAAAACTTTAGACTGTTCCAGGATGCATTGCGGGTCCGCCTCTATATAACCCCGCCTCCAGGCACTGGAGCTCAGTTTTGTTAACCAGTCCAATGCAGAAGCAGGTAAGAGAGAAGGCAGATGTTAGTCACATAGAACCACGTTCTCACGACAGGAGAAGGGACCAGCAGCTAATGCCATACAAACCCAAAGAAGCTAAGTGCGTCAGGGTGGGCGCACTGTGAATCCCAGTGTACTTCGCAGAAAGAGATTTAACCTACTAGCCAGTAAGTGTACCATAAATCTCCTTTTCTGCAGCGGGGTACACTGTGTTCCACAGGGAATACATTGGGGATGTCCTAAAGCAGTTCCTCAAGGGAGGGGACGCACCTTAACGGGTATGAGAATCCGGCGTCCAAAGGAAGCATCCTGGGAGGCGGAAGTATCAAAGGCATAGAACCTAATGAACGTGTTCACTGAGGACCACGTAGCCACCTTGCACAATTGTTCTGCGGACGCGCCATGGCGGGCCACCCAAGACGGTCCAACAGACCAAGTAGAATGAGCCTTAATAGCAGCAGGAGCTGAGAGCTCAGCCTGCGCATAAGCTTGTGCAATCACCATTCTAATCCATCTGGCCAAGGTTTGCATATTCGCAGGCCAGCCACGTTTGTGGAAACCAAATAGTACAAAAAGAGCATCTGACCTCTTAATAGAGGCAGTCCTCTCCACATATATACGGAGAGCCCTTACCAAATCCAAAGACCATTCTTTGGAGAACAAATCAGAAGAGATAAAGGCCCGGAACCACAATCTCCTGGTTAAGGTGAAAAGATGACACCACCTTAGGCAAATAACCTGGGCGAGTTCTAAGAACTGCCCGGTCACAATGAAATGTCAGAAAAGGGGGGACGACAGGACAATGCTCCTAAGTCCAATACCCTTCTAGCAGAGGCAATAGCCAGTAAAAACAGGACCTTGGCTGTGAGCCATTTAAGGTCCACTGTCTCAAGAGGTTCAAATGGAGACTCTTGCAGGGCATTCAGGACAACAGACAGATCCCATGGAGCCATAGGAGGGACTTAGGGAGGCTGAATCCGCAGTACGCCCTGAGTGAATGTTATCAACGTCAGGTATAGACATAATTTTTCTCTGAAACCACACCAACAAGGCAGATATGTGAACCTAGAGGGAGGCCTGCTGAAAAAAGCCAGAAGTCTGGAAGTACTAAACTTGTAAGCATCGTAATTCTTAGCAGCACAGCAGGTGAAGTATGAATTCCAGATCCTATAATAAATCCGTGCAGAAGCCGGTTTGCGGGCCTTCAGCATAGTTTGGATAACCACCTCGGAAAAATCTTTGGTCCTCAGGAGTGAAGCTTCAAGTGCCACGCCGTCAAAGCCAATCTGGCCAGGTCTGGCCACAAAGGCCCTGAACGAGGAGGTATGGGCATTGAGGAAATAGAAGAGGACGCTCTATCGATAGATCCTGCAGGTCTGAGAACCAATGCCGTCTGGGCCACGCTGGAGTTACTAGAAGTAGTATTCCTTCCTCTTGCTTGAACTTCTGTAGTACCCTGGGCAGGAGTGACACTGGAGGGAACACATATGGCAGCCGAAAGTTCCATGGAATTGCCAGTGCGTCCACGAACGCTGCTTGAGGATCCCTTGTTCTTGATCTGAAGACCGGAACTTTGTGATTGTGTTGAGACGCCATCAGGTCTACATCTGCTAAGCCCCACTTGTCCACTAGGAGTTGAAAGACTTCCTGATGAAGACTCCACTCTCTGGTGTGCACGTCCTGACGAATGAGAAAATACGCTTACCAGTTGAGGACTCCCGGAATGAACATATGCTTCCCAGATTGTTAGATTTATTCCAGACGATTCCCTTGAAATTACCGGCCCAATTTTTATCAGAAGCGCATAAAGCAATCAGTCATTTTGTTTGGCGAGGTCGTAAGCCTAGATTTAAACATTGTAAACTCTGGGTGGGCAACAACTACCTATGATAAGCGCTTACTATCAGGCCACGGTCCTACACAGGACTATGGATTGGTCCCGGCCAGGTTTGATAAAGCCACAATGGGTGGACTTGGAAAACTTTTGTACAAAATTGCATCTGCAAGCTGCTCCGTGGCTCTCAAAAAATATCCCACTCCACACATCCGATGGTAGGCCCCTCTCTAACACTCTGGAAGAGGCTGCGTTTCCAATCTGTACTCTCTTCTGTAACATCACCACTTTTGCCTATCTTGGATAACCCTGACTTCCCTCCGGGTATCTCGGGAAAGACGGCCTCAGCCTGGAGGAAGGCAGGGCTATACAGACTGGATGACCTCATGGCAAATGGTGTACTTAAACCCTTCTCTGTGATTAGTGGTACAGACATTACTCTAGCGAAAGATTACTGGTTTTATCTACAGATATGTCACTTCATATTTTCTCATAGAGAATTTTCAAAATTCCTTCGGGACCTTATTCCATTTCAATCTGAAGAACCCAATGTTCTGGGAATTATAATATATTATTACACAGTTATTTTCCAACCTGGCCGGCATTTCTCGATGCCTGGACTGGTGATTTTAATTCTCATGGAATTACAATTAACCGGGAAAAGCAGTGTCAAGTCTCTGCACAGTGTTGCACGAGCCTTGAGGTCACCGAAACCCAGTATAAGCTACTAACACGATGGAACAGATGCCCTACTCTCTTACATAAATTTTATCCATCTTTCTCCCCTCTATGTTGGCGTTGCGGCAAAGATAGAGGCACTCTAATTCATATCTGGTAGGATTGTTCATTCCTAACTCCTTTTTGGACTAAAATTATTAACTTGTCGACCAAGATTGTAGGCTACCAGGTTCCGGTGGGTCTGTATTTCTGGTTATTGTCACATTCTAATATACCTCTGTCTACTTATAAAAAAATAGAATTTTAATACCTACAGGTAAATCCTTTTCTCTTAGTCCGTAGAGGATGATGGGGACTCCAAAAGGACCATGGGGTATAGACAGGATCCGCAGGAGACATGGGCACTTTAAGACTTTGAATGGGTGTGAACTGGCTCCTCCCTCTATGCCCCTCCTCCAGACTCCAGTTACAGAACTGTGCCCAGGGAGACGGACATTTCGAGGAAAGAATTTATTATGTAAACATGGTGAGCGTTATACCAGCTCACACCTCAAACATGCTGCAGAACGTGGCATTCAATAGAACACTAGCCGACGGCATGAAAAATAAACAGCAATATGCTGACCGAAAATGTAACACAACCTGTGTGTAAACACAACCAATAATAGCATACCGCATGCCATGGCATGAATAACGTCAGCGACAGACTGACTGAAAAGAAACACAATATGAGGGTAACCATAACCAATAACTGCAGATACAGTACGCACTGGGACGGGCGCCCAGCATCCTCTACGGACTAAGAGAAAAGGATTTACCAGTAGGTATTAAAATCCTATTTTCTCATATGTCCTAGAGGATGCTGGGGACTCCAAAAAGGACCATGGGGTCAATACCAAAGCTCTAGAACGGGCGGGAGAGTGCGGATGACTCTGCAGCACCGATTGCCCAAACAAGAGGTCCTCATCAGCCAGGGTATCAAACTTGTAGAATACTTGCAAAATTGTTTGAACCCGACTAAGCAGCTACTCTGCAAGGCTATAAAACCGAGACCCCTCGGGCAGCCGCCCAGGATGAGCCCACCTTCCTGGTAGAATGGGCCTTCAATGATTTCGGTAACGGCAATCCAGCCGTAAAACGAGCAAGCTTAATCGTATTACAGATCCGGCTTGCAATAGTCTGCTTGAAAGCAGGAACCCCAATCTTGTTGGGAGCATATAGGATAAACAGATCTTCCGTTTTCTTGATCTGGGACAATCTGGCAACACAAAATTTCAAAATTAAGACCACATCGAGATACTTCGATGTCGCCCAGGCGTCAGTAGCCACCGGCACCACAATAGGTTGGTTCAAGTGAAACCGATGAAACCACTTTTGGCAGAAACTGTTGTCAAGTTCTCAACTCCGCTCTATCTTCATGGATGATTAAACAGGGCTCTTGTGAGACCAAGCTGCCAATTCAGACACCCGCCTTGCGGATGCCAAGGTCAACCGCATAACCACTTTCCAAGTGAGGAATTTCAACTCAACCATACTGAAAAGTTCAACCAAAGAAATTGCAGGAACTGGAACACCACGTAAAGATCCCATGGTGCCACAGAGGCACAAAGGGAGGATGGATGTGTAAGACTCCTTTTACGAAAGTTTGAAACTCTGGAAAGGAGGCCAATTGTTTTTGGAAGAAAACCGATAAGGCTGAAATCTGAACCTTAATCTAGCCCAACCGAAGAACGCATCCACACGATCTAGCAAGAAAAGAATGGAGAAAACGATCCAACTGGAATTCTTCCGTAGGAACCTTCTTGGATTCACACCAAGACACAAAATTTTCTCCAAATATGGTGGTAATGTTTTGACGTTACTTCTTTTCTGACTGAAGAAAAGTAGGGATGACTTCACTGGGAATACCCTTTTCGGGCTGGGATCCGACGTTCAATCTCCAAGTCGTCAATGGAAACTGCGGTAAGTCTTGGAACACACACGGCCCCTGCTATAACAGATCCTCTCGCAGAGGAAGAGGACAGGGATCTCCTATGAGTAATTGCTGAAATCCGGATACCAGCCCTCCTTGACCAGTTTGGAACAATGAGGATCACCTGAACCTTTGTTCTACTTATAATCTTAAACATCTTTGGAAAGAGTGGAAGTGGAGGGAACACATAGACCGACCAAAACACCCACGGTGTCACTAAGGCGTCCACCGCTATCGCTTAAGGGGACCCTCGGCCTGGAACATTATTTCTTGCCGAGGCGAGACGCCATCTTGTCTATTTTCGGAATTCTCCAAAGACTTGTCCCTTCTGTGAAAACCGCTTGCTGAAGACTCAACCCTCCTGAACGGAGAACGTGTCCGCCGAGGAAGTCTGCTTCCCAGTTGTCCACTCTTGGAATGAACATCGCTGATAGAGCGCGTAAATGTTTTCGTCACCCAGCGGAAAATCTTTCTGGCTTCTGCCATTTCTTCTCCATTTTTTTGTCTGTAGAAAACCGTTATACACGGCCCTAAACTCTAGATCGTTAATGAGGCGACAAGTATCCTAACATGACACTTGTCCTGGTATAGGTCTTGAAACCATGATAATCCCAGGTAGGAACCGGACCACTTATCCAACAGGTCCCGCTAAACACTCAGGCCTGCAACCTACCCACTGAATGGCCTCGTAGGCCGCAACCATCTTTTTCAGCAACTGAATGTATTGATGTATTGACACCGTTGCAGGTCCGCCAGACTCTGAATTCTCAGAGCTTCCCTTTTCTTTTTTTTTTAGAAGCAAATAAACTCTCCTCAGTACTGTATCTAATAATATTGCCCAAGCCGACCACCGCGTCGTTGGGACCAACAGGGATTCTGGCAAGTCCTGTTGTTGAAGAACTGTCAAGGAAAAACAACGGTTTGCACCTTCGGCTTCTTGATCTCTCCGTAATTCGGAGAATGATCCAGTACAGAATAATTATGACTCCTTACTATCAAAGGAAACCCATCATACCGCCATCACCCTGGTAAAATGGTAACAACAATCCTGAATCGCAAACCTCAGGTAAACCTAATGCGGAAGATACCGTAATTAGACCACCTTACTCCACTTTCAGAGTGAAGAACCCTGCCATGAGAGATTCCCTCATGGAGTTTAAGTAGGAATATTGGGATTTGTCTGACTGAGCCGTCCGGCCTCGGGAGCACGAAAAAGCTTGAATTACAGCTTCTTACAGGACAATGACCTGATCCTGACACAACTCTTGTATTGCGTCACATACTACCTCTCTGTCACGAGGAGGATCGGTAAGGTTGATTTAAAAAAATCGGTGATGGGAACGTCTGGAACTCCCATATATCCCCCTAGGGACTCTATCCTTAACTCACTGGTCCATGTCCTTTCCAGGACTGACTGAAGAGTTTTAGACGTGGATCCACCAGTATGGGCCCCCGCAAGATAGACCCAACGTCCTGCGGTGGACGTGGCAGAAAACAATGGATGATTTCTGCTCCTGTGAACCTGAAAAGGCAGCTGACCTCTTACCTTTTGTACCTTCCTTTACCTGCAAAGAAAGGGGAATCCTTATCTATTTGGTCGAAATGACTGCATCCTTCAACAACGCGTCACCAACCATTGTGAGGGAACATAGGACAAGAAGGTAGATTCACCCGTGGCACCTGCCGAGAGCATATTAACAAGGCCATCACCAAACCAGGCTTCACCTTCATGGGGAAGAGACTCCACTCTTTTCGGAGTCAGCATTTGCATCCCTTTGGTAAATCCACAACGCCCTCCTAGCCGAGACTGCCATGGAAGTGGCCCGCGCACCCAGGAGTCCCATCCCTTGTAGTCGCACGGCAGTATGTTGCAATGTTCTAGATATGACCCTGTCACGATCCGGGTATCTGGACGCCATTTCTTACCCATCAGATGCCTCCTAAGGCTGGCTCAGCGCTCCAGGACCGGATCCCATCTGTTATCCTAATGTTCACATTCCTGCATCCTCTCCTGTCTCTCTGAGACGCTGTCACAGTAACGCCTTATTACATCTGGCATGGCGTCTCCCGCGGCCTCCGCCGCCGTCCCTGAGCTTCTGCATGCAGAGTGTCAGAGTGGCGATTACGTTTATTATTTAACTGGTTCCAGCCAGTATCCACTCCGTGCTAACAACAGTCTGGTTCCAGCCAGTATCCACAGCAGCCGTTTTATCTTCAGCAACCCAGCTTTTCCTGGAACACCAGCTGGTACAATCCTGGGTTATCTCCATTGCTACAGTTGGGCCTGGTAAGGACTTTCCATCTAGAAGATTATAAGAACTGTCTCACACTACCAGTGCCCTGTGGCTCCTGCCATCCTGTAGTACCCAGGAACTGTATTTATTCTTTGCTGACTTTTACGTTTTCTTTTACTGCTGCTGTGTTGCGGAGTTGTCATAAATAAACATCATTGACTTTTATTCCTGGTTGTCGTGGTCACGCCTTCGGGCAATTCTTCTACATGTCTAGGGGTCTGATACAACCTGCCAGGTTCCATTACACCTCAGCCCCTACAACTGAGGCTGCCTCCCGTCAGCTCAGGCCCTCAGTTGTGACAGTCCCTACAACTGAGGCTGCCTCCCGTCAGCTCAGGCCCTCAGTTGTGACAGACCCAACATAAGGAGTATCGCATCTCTCCCCAGGGTAAGTATATCGGATGACAAAGTAACCACCCATTTCTGAATACAAGCACTCCCCCCTGCGCATACAATACAAGTATAATCAAAGCATATAATTAAAATATCACTTAGCTTCCTGTAAACGATCCTTTGTGACAGGGCCCCGTGCAGAGAAAAGAATAAACACTCGGATTCCTCGTGATGATTTGAAACCATTTTGTCACGGCTGACCTAGAGTTATTCAACAGATCGACCAGCACATGACAAGGAAAAGTTTACTTCAGCATTCATTATAAATTTTTGTATAAATATACACATTTAAATACACATATACACACATATATCTATATATACATATCTCATATATATATATACGTTATGGTAAGAACTTACCGTTGATAACGTGATTTCTCTTATGTCCACAGGTATCCACAGGATAACATTGGGATATTGTCGAGCGACAGCAAAAATGGCACCAACACGGTCACGAGCTTTCTGGCCTCCCAGGATGCATTGGGGCCTCCACTATATAGTCCCGCCCACTGGCTCAGTCAGATCAGTTCTTTCCACAGCGATGTTAGGCAGGAACATTAGGTAGAGACCTGTACAGGCGATAAGAACACACATGCACACCCTTCCATACAAGAAGGAAGAGGTTTTAGTGATTGTCTAGATCCTCAAATCAGATGCGTCAGGGTGGGATCCCTGTGGATACCTGTGGACATAAGAGAAATCACGTTATCAACGGTAAGTTCTTACCATAACGTATATTTCTCTGGCTGGGTCCACAGGATTATCCACAGGATAACATTGGGATTCCCAAAGCCATTTTAGAGGTGGGGACGCTCCTGATTGCACAGGAGGACCTTTCGCCCGAAGTCTGCGTCGTGAGAGGCAAAAGTATCCAAGGAATAATGTCTAATAAATGTATTTATGGAAGACCATGTGGCTGCCTTACATATCTGTTCTGCTGAAGCACCCTGTTGTGCTGCCCATGAAGGACCTACCTTACGTGTAGAGTGTGCAGAGACATTAGCCAGAATAGGGAGATCTGCATGAGAATAAACTTCTGATATTACCATTCGGAGCCATCTCGCCAGCGTCTGTTTACTAGCAGGCCAACCTCTCCTATGGAATCCGTAGAGGATGAAGAGAGAATCTGTTTTCCTGATGGCACTAGTACGATCTATGTAGAATCTTAAAGCTCGGACTACGTCCAGCAACGCTTCTCCCGCAGATAGTCCCGATACCTGAAAAGCTGGGACTACAATCTCTTCATTCAGGTGAAACTTTGATACCACCTTTGGAAGATAACTAGATCTCGTTCTGAGAACTGCTCTGTCTGGAAAAAAAACTTAGGAAAGGAGACTTACATGATAATGCTCCTAAATCTAACACTCTTCTGGCTGATGCCATTGCCAGTAAAAAAAGAACTTTAACCGTTATCCACTTAAGATCTGCTCTCTCAAGTGGTTCAAACAAAGGACCCTGGAGAAATTTAAGAACTAGATTCAAATCCCAGGGAGCTGCAGGAGGAACAAATGGAGGTTGAATATGTACCATTCCTTGAAAAAATGTACGTACATCCTGTAAATCCGCAATCTTCTGCTGAAACCATACAGTTAACGCTGAAACTTGAACCCTCAAGGAAGCAACTTTCAACCCTTTATCCAATCCTGCCTGAAGTAAATCCAAAATCCTAGCTACTTTAAAAGATCTCGGATTGAAATTTTTTCCAGTACACCAATGAATATAGGCTTGCCATATTCTATGATACACACGGGCCGAAGAAGGCTTTCTTGCTCTAAGCATAGTTTGGATTACTTGTTTCGAAAATCCTTTAGCCTCTAGGATAGAGGTTTCAACAGCCACGCCATCAAAGATAGGCGATCCAGATGACTGTGACAACAAGGACCCTGCATTAGCAGATCTGGACGTTGAGGGAGCAGTATCAGTGCTTCCACGGACATTCTCAACAGATCTGTGAACCAATGCCTTCTTGGCCAAGCTGGAGCTATTAGAATGATTGCTCCTTTTGCCTGTTTTATCTTTCTCACTACTCTGGGTAACAGAGATATTGGGGGGAACAGATACGCCAGCTGAAACCTCCATTCTACTGACAGTGCGTCTACCAGGACCGCTCCTGGGTCCCTTGTTCTTGATCCGTACCTCGGAACTTTGTTGTTTAGACGAGACGCCATAAGGTCTATTTCTGGTAGACCCCATCTGTTCACCAGTGTCTGAAACACTTCTGGGTGTAGTACCCATTCGGTTTCCTGAATGGTGTGCCGACTGAGAAAATCCGCTTCCCAATTTAGTACACCCAGGACAAATACTGCTGACAATGCTGGGAGATGGAGTTCTGCCCATTTTAGAATGGGAGTTACCTCCTCCATCAGACTCTTGCTGTGAGTTCCTCCTTGATGATTGAGGTATGCTACTGCCGTCGCATTGTCTGAGCGGATCTGGACTGGTCTTCCTTGTAGATTGTCCTTTGCCTGAACCAGAGCCAAGTAAATGGCTCTTATTTCTAACAGATTTATCGGCAGGCGACTTTCCCTTGCGGTCCATTTTCCCTGGAACCATAGGCTTCCGAGTACCGCCCCCCAGCCTTGCAGGCTGGCATCTGTTGTCAGGACTTGCCACTCCTTTATCCAAAAGGGTCTCCCCTTGTTTAAATGGTCTGTAGCCACTACGCTAGAGACCTTTTTACATTTACTGGAATCTTTATCATCTGCTTCTTTATTGTTTGATGATTTCCATTCCATTTGGTCAAAATAAGGCGCTGCAACGGTCTGGAGTGGAATTGCGCATATTCCACCATGTCAAAGGTTGATATCATCAGACCCAACAGTCGCATTACTGCATGGACTGACATTGTCTGGGCTTGCAACGCTTCCTGAGCCATGACCTGCACCTTGGCTATCTATTTCTCTG
Source organism: Pseudophryne corroboree (assembly GCF_028390025.1). Lineage (NCBI taxonomy): Eukaryota > Metazoa > Chordata > Amphibia > Anura > Myobatrachidae > Pseudophryne > Pseudophryne corroboree. The sequence goes on from NC_086449.1 coordinate 571,422,180, forward strand.
GTAAGAGAACTCTCTGTAGGTCTGAATCCAATATGGCCCCCAAATGAACCATCCGCTGTGACGGATTCAGGGACGACTTCTCCCAATTTATGAGCCACCCGTGTCTCTGTAAACAAACTATCGTCTGTTGGAGATGGCTCAACAGTAAATCTTGCAACTGTGCTAAGATTAACAGGTCGTCGAGGTATGGGAATATTCTTATCCCCTGCTTGCGCAGACAAGCTGCCATAACCACCATGATCTTGGTAAACACCCTGGGTGCTGTAGCTAGCCCGAAGGGCAGAGCTTGGAACTGGAAATGTTCCTGGAGGATGGCAAACCTGAGGTAACACTGATGTGATAGTGCTATAGGCACATGTAGGTAAGCATCCCGTACATCCAGAGATACCATGTAATCTCCCGGTTCCATAGCCAACATTATGGAGCGTAACGTCTCCATGTGGAACTTCGGGATCCATATGTAGTTGTTCAACATTTTCAGATTTAGAATTGGTCGATATGACCCATTTGGTTTCTGGATTAGAAATAGATTGGAGTAAAACCCCTGTCCCTTTTGTGATGGAGGTACTGGGACAATCACACCTGACTGCAGTAATTTTTGGACTGCTTCTTGCAGGGCATTGGCCTTCGACTCTATACGAGACAGGCTGGTGCAAAAAAATCTTTGAGGAGGCTGCCTCCTGAATGGGAACGCATACCCCTGAGATACTACCTTCAGCACCTAGGCATCTGCTGTTGGTTGTGCCACATGTGTGCAAAATTAAGGAGTCGGCCCCCAACCCTGGAATCCTCCAGGCGGAGGCCCGTCTCTTCAGGCTGAGGGTTTCTGTTCAGGTTTGGAAGCTGGCTTTTTGCTAGCCCACTGCTTCCTACACCTGGATTTAAACTGGGGTTGTTTAGGCTCCCCATTTGCTTTCGCTTTGCTTTGCCAACGAAAAGAGCAAAATTTTAAACCCTTGGACTTAGGGTTATAGGTAGCCGGAAATCTGACCTTTTTCGACTCAGCCTCTGATTCTAGGATATCCGATAAAGGTTTTCCAAATAATATATTACCTACAAAAGGCAATGCTTCCAATTCTTTCTTGGATTCCGCATCTGCCTTCCAGGTACGTAGCCAAATTGCTCTGCGAGCGACTACTGTCAAGGCTGAAGCTTTAGAAGCAACTGTACCTACGTCAATTGCTGCTTCTTCCAAATACTGGGCAGATTGTCTTAAACGGCACAACCGATCCTCTTGCTCCCCAGTAGGAGAAGGGATGCTATTCTCTAGTTCCTCTATCCATTTGCCCATTGCCTTTGCTACCCAGGCCGAAGCCATAGCAGGTCTTACCACTGCTCCTACTAGAGAAAAAATATTTTTCAACAGGCTCTCTACCCTTCTGTCTGTGACATCATTCAATGAAGTAGATGACAGTGGTAAAGCAGATTTATGCACGAGTCGCAGAACATGTGCATCTACTTTTGGAGGAACTTCTCTCTTCGAACAGTCCCCAGCAGGAAATGGGTAATAAGAATCCCATCTCTTAGGAATCTTATACTTTTTACTGGGCGCTGCCCAAGACTCATCCATCATTTCCGTCAACTCATCTGACGCTGGGAATTCAGCTTTCACTGATTTTGTTTGTTTAAATACAGGTGCTTTAGATTTTAACACTGTCTTGGCTGGCTCTTCCAACGAGAGAACAGCCTTCACAGCATTAATAAGTTAAGCTACATCATCTGAACTAAAACTCTGCGACTGATCATCATACGGAGTTGAATCTATTGTCTCATCATCATCATCCGATGTATCATATTGTGTAGTCTGCCACCCAGACATATCTGTCTGAGTCTTACCTGCCCCTTGGTTGCTTGTAGGGGCTACTGGAACCAAACCATAGGAAGGGAGCTGCATGTATGGGTTCATAGTGTAACCTAACCCTTGAGGTGGTGCTACTGTAGTTAACTTGTCCGCTATAGAAGATAGAGTCTTTGCGAACATATTCCAAGGATGCTCTGTTGGTGGTTGAACCAACTCCTGTTTTTTACTTCGCTGAAAAGCGAAAGTTTGCACACAAACCCTCATAAGTGACCAATTGATTCATATCAATTACCCCTGACTTACAAGATAAGCATGTTAGGGCTGTGGGAGTGCTTGATAAATTCTCCTCATCACTTTTGCCGCTCACAGACATGGTATTAACCCGTTATTGACTACACAATTTGTGACTGAAAATCACCCTATATGTCAGTATATAGAGGTGAGATCAATCTGACCACAGTGCACCTGATTTGAGGGTCAGAACAGGACTGACATTACACAGAAAAGTCAGCACACATACTAGCAGTCAGTCACATGTTAAAGCATTAGACATTGTCATATGAGAATACAACCTCCATAACAACTTATACATAAGTAGGAAAATTGTACTTCTGTTCTAACTGGCTCTTTTTTCAACATAACATGCAGAAAACACAGTAATATACAGGTCTCATATGCAATAGGTACTAAAAATTAACAATGCATACTAAGAAGTAGGGAGAATTTTTACTACTGTATACCCTGCCTCCGGAGAGCGGGATACAGGGAGACTCACCACACTTCCATATCCAAGCAAATACGCTCGTAAGACGCTGAGTGGATTCAGACGCTACTGGTGTACACTGCCGCTCTTGATAACTGATAACAGACACGGACGCTCACCAACGGACACGGACGCTGAGCGACTTCCACGTGTATGCAGACGCTAAGGCCTGCGACTTGGTCTGGCGGGTTTATCTCCAGTATAAACAACCGCAGCGTCTAAGCTGCGACCGAGTACCCTCGTGGTAGCGTCTGAGCCGGAAGTGAGGTCATTTAGTTCATGAAACGAGACACACGCGGGAACTGGCCATGAACTCGGAGGAGGGGCGGCCATGAGAGCGTCTGAATCCCCCTGTTGACTTAAACTCCCAGGATCGCGGCCTCTACCTAGTCCTGGCGCCTATGATCCCCGGAGCGTAGCGTTGTCACACTCGAGATGTTCGGCACATCAACACACTGTTTGTAGTCTCCACCAAATCAGTGTAGCTGTGTCCTGATCCCTCTAGTAAGAGGAAGTCCATAGACTCACCGTCCCCCCATGCTCCGGCCACAGCCTGGTTACGTCTGCTGGACCTGCTAGAACATCCGACACAGACGCCCGTCGAGACAGCACTGATACCCGAAGGTAAGCGTTGTTGCGACCCGGTGGGGAGTTGTTGGAGCGACTCTTTCTAGTATGCGTTTAAGACGCTGTTAAGAGAAGTCGATCAAAAAAATATAATAAGTCTATAAAAATAAAGTAATGAAAACTTGAGGCTGCTCTCACAGCAGCCCTGTGACCATGCGGCTTCCTGCCGCACCAAGCAAAAAACTGATCTGACTGAGTCAGTGGGCGGGACTATATAGTGGAGGCCCCAATGCATCCTGGGAGGCCAGAAAGCTCGTGACCGTGTTGGTGCCATTTTCGCTGTCGCTCGACAATATCCCAATGTTATCCTGTGTATAATCCTGTGGACCCAGCCAGAGAAATATATTTTTGTCAGGAACAGCAGGGTCCCTAGTGACATTAATACGTTCTTAATGTGTATGAAACATGTACTGAATGCCGATGTTGTGGATCTAATCAGGAAACATTATGGTCGACATAAGACATAGTATTCGTGTCGACAACAGGGAGTAGTAACTGGGCAAAATAAAAATTTTCCGACCCCGAGGGGTCTGAGGGAAATATATATATTATTAATATAACGCCCCCACAAATATTATTACATCTGTGCTCGAGCCACAGATCAAAGCAACCGTACCATACATATACATATATATATATATATATACAAATACAGGTATAGCTTTTTTTAAATGCATCACATTATCATGTTAATTTATACCCAGTCAGATTAGTTGGTACCGACAGGGTCACCCACATACGTCTGTGTCTCCCATATAGTTTTTTCTTTTGGAAAAGCATACAACTACAGACACTTAATCTCATGAATCAAGTACCATTAGGAGTCGGCGGTGCCGACAGAGGGATCCCCATAGCCGTTTGTGGCAGAACACCCAGACATGCCGACACACGTGTACTAAACACTGACTATACGGGGTAGATCCCAGTATCTGACAGGGAAAACACAGAAACCGTTTACCAGCTCATTTACCACACGCTCATTTATATTGCACTAAACAACTGTGCCCCCCTCGTTTTACACTGTGAACGGTTTATCAGTGTTTTGGCAGGGCCAGCGTCTCTGTGAGGAGAAAATGGCGCTGGATAGAGTTGTGAGGGGTAAACCACGCCCCCTTATCGGCGCGCTTCAGTCCCGCTACTTTTTTAAAATTTTTATACTGGCGGGGGTCTGTTGTGTACAGTGCCTATGCACTGTATACCTCTTTGCCAGGCTATATATATGAGGTATATTGCTGCCCAGGGCGCCCCCCCTGCATCCCCCAAAACCCTTGTAGTGCCGCTTGTATGTGGGAGCAATGGTGCGCAGCATGACCGCTGCGCGGTAGCTCAGAGACACTGAAGTCTTCTGCCGTCACTGAAGTCTTCTGTTCTTCTATTACTCACCCGGCTTCTTTCTTCTGGCTCTGTGAGGGGGGTGACGGCACGGCTCCGGGAACGAGCAGCTAGGCGTACCAAGTAATCAGACCCTCTGGAGCTAATGGTGTCCAGTAGCCTAAGAAGCAGAGCCTTGAAACTCACAGAAGTAGGTCTGCTTCTCTCCCCTCAGTCCCACGATGCAGGGAGCCTGTTGCCAGCAATGCGCCCTGAAAATAATAAACCTAACAAAGTCTTTTCCGAGAAACTCAGTAGAGCTCCTCGGTGTGTGACCAGTCTCTCTGGGCACAGAATCTAACTGGAGTCTGGAGGAGGGGCATAGTGGGAGGAGCCAGTTCACACCCAAAGTCTTAAAGTGCCCCTGTCTCCTGTGGATCCCGTCTATACCCCATGGTCTTTTGGAGTCCCCAGCATCCTCTAGGACGTATGAGAAAATCACTTCTCAAGCACTTATATAATACAGCTAGGGCCATTGTACCAGTACACTGGAGATCTGTGGCACCACCTACAATCTGTGAATGGTGCCAAAGAATGGATTTTTATATGTACATGGATGACATACTCTACACAGCATTAGAGAAAATTTTGGACTATGTTGCCACATGGTTTAGATCAGGGGTGGGGAACCTCCGGCCCGCGAAGCCATTTGCTCCGGCCCACCCGCTTCTCAGTGAGACACGCCGCCGCCCAGTCCGGCGGCAGCGTGTCTCAGCTGTCAGAACAGGAGGAGAGAGCGGCTGTCAGGTGGGAGCGGCGGCGTGTAGGACTTGAAACCAGCCGCCGGTTCGTGAGCCAATCAGAGCTCGCGGACCGGCAGCCAATCAGGAGCCGCGGCTGCCGGTCCGCGAGCTCTGATTGGCTCTCGAACCGGCGGCTGGTTTCAAGTCCTACACGCCGCCGCCCAACATAGCCGCGCTCTGCTCCGTGTCCCCGCCGAAAGGAGCGGTAAGCAGCACGTGTGGGGGGGGGGGGGGGGGGGGGGCATCTGAATACCTGGCACTGTGGGGGGCATCTGTATACCTGGCACTGTGGGGACATCTGTATACCTGGCACTGTGGGGACATCGGTATACCTGGCACTGTGAGGGGCATCTGTATACCTGGCACTGTGGGGGCATCTGTATACCTGGAACTGTGGGGACATCTGTATACCTGGCACTGTGAGGGGCATCTGTATACCTGGCACTGTGGGGACATCTGTATACCTGGCACTGTGGGGGGCATCTGTATACCTGGCACTGTGGGGGGCATCTGTATACCTGGCACTGTGAGGGGCATCTGTATACCTGGCACTGTGATGGGCATTTGTATACTTGGCACTGTGAGGGGCATCTGTATACCTGGCACTGTGGGGACATCTGTATACCTGGCACTGTGGGGGGCATCTGTATACCTGGCACTGTGGGGGGCATCTGTATACCTGGCACTGTGAGGGGCATCTGTATACCTGGCACTGTGAGGGGCATTTGTATACCTGGCACTGTGGGGGCATTTGTATACTTGGCACTGTGAGGGGCATCTGTATACCTGGCACTGTGAGGGGCATCTGTATACCTGGCACTGCGAGGGGCATTTGTATACCTGGCACTGTGGGGGCATCTGTATACCTGGCACTGTGGGGGCATCTGTATACCTGGCACTGTGAGGGGCATTTGTATACCTGGCACTGTGGGGACATCTGTATACCTGGTACTGTGAGGGGCATTTGTATACCTGGCACTATGGGGGCATTTGTATACCTGGCACTGTGGGGGCAACTGTATACCTGGCACTGTGGGGGCATCTGTATACCTGGTACTGTGAGGGGCATTTGTATACCTGGTACTGTGGGGACATCTGTATACCTGGCACTGTGAGGGGCATTTGTATGCCTGGCACTGTGGGTGCATCTGTATACCTGGCACTGTGGGGGCATTTGTATACCTGGTACTGTGGGGGCAATTGTGGATCTGGCACTGCACTATTGGGGGCATATGTGTATCACGTCCCATTTTAACTGGCCACACCCATTTTTTTTGGCGCGCGCGCCTCTGGCGCGCACACACAGTACCTCTAAGGGGCAGACCTACTGGGGGGCAGAGTAATTTTTTTAAATTGAGAAATTTTGTATGGGCCCACGAAGGATTTTATAAATATCCAAATGGCCCTCGGTAGAAAAAAGGTTCCCCACCCCTGGTTTAGATGGATGGAATTTAAATCCTCTCTAACATATCTTGCACTTGTCCCCCCAGACCAAAGGTAGGGTAGTATACACCTTAGACTTGTTCTGTAGTCCGTTTCTCTTGTCAACCACATAGACCTCTATTCATTTTGCTACTTGATGGTTAATTCTTGCTTTCTCCCCCTACACACTGACCTTCTCCCCTTTGTGTATTCCCTTGTCTTGCCTTTTACTCCTCCTGTTACGACTGGACAATATTATCTTACCGTTTCCTAGCCACATTTTTTCTGATGTTTCTTTGTTCCTATTTAATATAAGACTGTGCTTAATTGAACTGAAAGGAAGCATGACAGGCTACATGATTCAATTGATGTCTTTTATTTTTTATTTTCTGTCACTTGATGTGAACGTAACATCTTGTTTATTTCATTGTAACAGTGTTTATTCCTGTAACGTAATTGTTCCTTTCAAAATAAAATAAAAAATGTATAAAAAAAATACAAATCTTGTGGGACAAATGCCAGAGGGATGGTTGTTGTGTAAGATACCAGTATGTGCTAATAAAGCAGCTAATAGTAATTGTTACTATATTGTTCTAATTTGTTCCCCTTCTACCAAAAAAAAGGTAATTTAGTATATGGCTGTTGCTCTTGGCTTCTGACTCCATTGTCAAATCCACAAACTCCTGCTGAGCATAAGTATAACATTTAGTAAATATACCCCCTAGAGTCCTTCTAAGGAGGGCAGAAGGGACTAATATTGATTGGTAAGCTGCGGCTGTGGTTCTTGTTGTCTAGGGAAGACATTAATCGCTAGAGTCCACAGATTGGTTCCTATTCAGAGATGCATTCTTCAAAAATCACTGCTGATGCTCCGCACACAGTCTAGTAACGAGATATGTATCAAGCAGTGTACAGAGCGGAGACGTTGAGAAGTTGGCCATAGCAACCAATCAGCTTTGAGTTAGAATTTATCAAATACATTCTATAATCTGATAGGTGGAAGCTCATTGGTTGCTGTGGGCTACTTCTCCACTAGTCCACTCTTTACACTGCTTGATCGATATCACCCTATTTTCATAATACAGTAATAAAGCCAATTGATAACATTTCTGAGTGCATGACATTTAGCTGTATGATGCTGCAGTAAATGAATACACAGAAATATACAGAAAAATAGCAAAACATAATATATTACTGTACTTTTCTCCAGCTTGTCCTTGCCCTGCACAAGGTCCATATTTATAGGCATAAACTAGTCGAGGAATGAAGTCCGAGGTAATGGCTATGACAAACGCATTGGTGATAACTGACAGAATCCCAATGCCTTCTAGAATCCCGTACCAAATACCTGTTAAAGTAATAATCTGTTAGTCCAGGTGGTATTTAATAGTTCATTAAACAGAAACATTAGTCATTTTACAATCTATTAACTAACATTTTGTTGTTTTTTTCTGTTGACTCATATTGCCATTTCGTTTCTGTATCTTAATGCATTCTTGTTTTCATGTAACATTTTATTGTCAAATAACATTTTACTCTCCTGCACCCTTTGTCCAACACAGAACATGCAGCAATTCTAGTACTGCTATTGTAACATAGTAACATAATTTCTGAGGTTGAAAAAATCCATCGAGTTCAACCTGTTAGTGATCTCCTACACTGTAATATTTTTAATAAAATTTTTAAGACTAAGGGGGTTATTCCAAGTTGATCGCAGCAGGAATTTTGTTAGCAGTTGGGCAAAACCATGTGCACTGCAGGGGAGGCAGATTTAACATGTGCAGAGAGAGTTAGATTTAGGTGGGGTGTGTTCAATCTGCAATCTAAATTGCAGTGTAAAACTAAAGCAGCCAGTATTTACCCTGCACAGAAACAAAATAACCCACCCACATCTAATTCTTTCTGCACATGTTATATCTGCCTCCCCTGCAGTGCACATGGTTTTACCCAACTGCTAAAAAGGTTCCTGCTGCGATCAACTCAGAATTACCCACTAACTTTTAACTGTGGTGAATGTTTAGCCATTATGGGGTATATGCAATAGCGGGCGAATTCGCGGCAATTATCGCCGTTTTTTCAATTCGACCAAATTCGCCAGGTGAATTCCGGAAGGTGGCTTCCGGAATTCACCATATGCAATGAAAAACGGATTCGCCAGAGTCGCGGGCGAAAATCGGCCGATTTGGCGGATTTTGCCGCGATTTTAAAAAACGGGAAAAAACCCGAAAAAAAAATGGCGTGGGGTCCCCCCTCCAAAGCATAACCAGCCTCGGGCTCATCGAGCTGGTCCTGGTTCTAAAAATGCAGGGGAAAAATCGGCCAGGGATCCCCCGTATTTTTAAAACCAGCACCGGGCTCCACTAGCTGGACAGATAATGCCACAGCCGGGGGTCACTTTTATGCCGTGCCCTGCGGCCGTGGCATTAAATATCCAACTAGTCACCCCTTGCCGGGGTACCCTGGGGGAGTGGGGACCCCTTCAATCAAGGGGTCCCCCCCCCCCCAGCCACCCAAGGGCCAGGGGTGAAGCCCGAGGCTGTCCCCCCCCATCCAATGGGCTGCGGATGGGGGGGCTGATAGCCTTTGTGATAAAAAAAAGATATTGTTTTTTCCATTAGTACTACAAGTCCCAGCAAGCCTCCCCCGCAAGCTGGTACTTGGAGAACCACAAGTACCAGCATGCGGGAGAAGAACGGGCCCGCTGGTACCTGTAGTACTACTGGAAAAAAAATACCCAAATAAAAACAGGACACACACACCGTCGACAGTAAAACTTTATTACACACTACCGACACACACATACTTACCTATGTTCACACGCCGACATCGGTCCTCTTCTCCCTGTAGAATCCACGGATACCTGAAAAGCAAAGTTCAATATACTCACCTTAACCAGGGTCCAGAGATAAATCCACGTACTTGGCAAAAAAATAAAACGCATTTACCCGCACCAAAAACGGACTGAAAGGGGTCCCATGCTGACACATGGGACACCTTTCCACGAATAAGACCTGTCAGTGACAGCTGTCACTGACAGGTCTCCAAGCCAATCAGGAAGCGCAACTTCGTTGCGCTCACCTGATTGGCTGATCGCTGTGACAGCGCATCGCACAGCTCCCTCCATTATATTCAATGGTGGGAACTTAGCGGCTAGCGGTGAGGTCACCCGCCGGTCAGCCGCTGACCGGCGGGTGACCTCACCGCTAGCCGCTAAGTTCCCACCATTGAAAGTAATGGAGCGGCTTTGCGAGGCGCTGTCAGAGTACAGACGGCGTCCAACCAATCAGGTGAGCGCCACGGCAGTAGCGCTTCCTGATTGGCTGAAGGGACATCAGTGACAGGAGTCACGTGATGTCCCGGCATTCGGGAGAAAGGAGTGTAATGTGAAAACATTGGACCCCTTTCTAGTCCGGTATGGCTCGGTGATCGTTTTTTTTTTTTTACAAAGTACGTGGATTTACCTCTGGACCTGGACCTCTGGACGCTGGAAGGTGAGTATAATTTTTTGACAGGTACCCTCGGATCGTCGGTGATCGTTGCAGTCGGCGTGTCAACACAGGTAAGTATGTGTGTGTCGGTGTATGAAATAAAGTTTTACTGTCGACGGTGTGTGTGTCCTGTTTTTATTTGGGTATTTTTTTTCCAGTAGTACTACAGGTACCAGCGGGCCCGTTCTTCTCCCGCATGCTGGTACTTGTGGTTCTCCAAGTACCAGCTTGCGGGGGAGGCTTGCTGGGACTTGTAGTACTAATGGAAAAAACAATATCTTTTTTTTATCACAAAGGCTATCAGCCCCCCCATCCGCAGCCCATTGGATGGGGGGGGACAGCCTCGGGCTTCACCCCTGGCCCTTGGGTGGCTGGGGGGGGGGACCCCTTGATTGAAGGGGTCCCCACTCCCCCAGGGTACCCCGGCCAGGGGTGACTAGTTGGATATTTAATGCCACGGCCGCAGGGCACGGCATAAAAGTGACCCCCGGCTGTGGCATTATCTGTCCAGCTAGTGGAGCCCGATGCTGGTGTTAAAAATACGGGGGACCCCTACTCGTTTTGTCCCCCGTATTTTTGGCACCAGCATCAGGCGCAGAGCCCGGTGCTGGTTTTAAAAATACGGGGGATCCCCTGTCAATTTTCCCCCCGCATTTTTAGAACCAGGACCAGCTCAATGAGCCCGAGGCTGGTTATGCTTTGGAGGGGGGACCCCACGCCATTTTTTTTCCTGATTTTACCGTTCCAGCAATAAAAAAAAAATAAAAAAAATTATTTTAAAAAATATATAAATAATATTTGTGCCTCCCCCCCCCCAAAAAAAAGTACCTAATCCCTTCTAATATAAATAGATCTGCTATTCCAAAAAAAAAAAAACACAAAAAAAAACATGTTTAAAATTTTTTTATTTGTTTTCACCCTCCAAAGTGTGGCGGATTGAAAATCGCGAATTTGCTGTCTAAAAGCACTGCAGGCGAATTTCCAAACTTGAATTGAATATGCTGGAGGCGAATTGCAGCATCTGTACCATTGCAGAAAAGGCGAATGCGGAAAAAGGCGAATTGAGAAAAGGCGAATTTTGACGGTCCGTTTTTTTGCGAAAAAGTACTGCACTGCATAGGCGAATTGATTTTTTGAGGCGAAAACGTTCCGGAATTCGCCTTTTTTTGAAATTCGCCCGCTATTGCATATACCCCTATGTCTATTTTTTTTTTACTATTGTGCATGATTTACTCTGCATAACTGTATATCCTCATTCGAAAGGAATTTATCTAGCCCATTCTTAAAAGCAATAACCGTGTCTGCCATTACTAGTCTCTCAGGCAGTGAATTCCATATACGTATTGTCCTTACTGTGAAGAAAGCTTTCCGTCTCTGTGTGCGAAATCTCCTCTCTGCTAACCTAAGCGGGTGTCCACGTGTCCTTTGTGTTTTTTTTTTTTTTACCAAAAACAATATCCACGCTAGCTCTGTGTGTTGTCCCTTTATATATTTGTAAATGTTAATCATGTCCCCTCTTAATCTCCCTTTTTCCAGTGTAAACATGCCTAGCCTAGCAAGCCTTTCCTCATATTCGAGCGTCTCCATCACCTTAATCCAGGCATTCCCAACCACAGTCCTCAAGGCACACAAACAGTGCAGGTTTTAGTGATATCCAGGCTTCAGCACAGGTGACGTAATTAGTATCTCAGTTATTTTGATTTAACCATCTGTGCTGCAGCCTGGATACCACTAAAACCTGCACTGTTGGTGTGCCTTGAGGACCGTGTTTGGGAATGCCTGCCTTAATCAATTTGGCCACCCATCTCTGAACTTTCTAGTTCAAGGATATCTTTTTTTTTTTTGTAGTATGGTGCCCATAATTGTGCACAGTATTCAAGATGTGGCCTCACTAAAGATTTATATCGTGGGAGTATAACATTCTCATCCCTTGCACCAATTCCCCGCTTTATGCATGCTAATACCTTTCTTGCCTTATCTGCTGCATTAAAAGTTTGGGTACTACTGCTAAGTTTGCTATCTGTGTGAGCATCTAAATCTTTTTCCAATACAGAATCCCCTAGTTTTTCCCCATTTAGTATGTAGGCAGTATTATTGTTCTTGCTACCGAAGTGCATTACCTTATATATTGAACCTATATTGAACCTCATTCTCCATTTTGCTGCCCATGCTTCCAGTTTAAATAAGTCGTTCTGAAGAGACTCCGCATCCCCCTCAGGGTTTATAACCTTACACAGTTTGGTATCATCTGCAGAAATAGACACCATGCTCTCTAGACCTACTTCTAGATCATTTATGAAAATGCTAAACAATTGTGGGCCAAGTACAAACCCTTGTGGCACCCCACTTAGTACTTCAGTCCATTTCGAAAAAGTTCCATTTACCACCACTTGCTGCTCCCCATTATCCAACCAATTTCTAACCCAAGTGCAAATTGTGCTTCCTAGCCCCAGTTCTCGCAATTTATAGATGAGTCTCGTATGAGGTACCGTATCGAAAGCTATAGCAAAGTCTAAAAAGATTACATCCACCTCATTTCCCTGATCTAGGTTCGCACTAACTGTTTCATAAAAGCCTATTAAGTTAGTCTGACATGATATATCCTTCACAAATCCATGTTGGTTCCTATTAATAACCTTTTTGGCTTCAAGGAACTCCTGTATTATGGGGGTCATTCCGAGTTGTTCGCACGTAGCAACTTTTTGCTGCCCAAGCAAACAACTAGATGCCACCTATGGGGGAGTGTATTTTTGCATAGCAGGGCTGCGAACGCTTGTGCAGCCCTGCTATGTAAAAAAAGTTTCCTGTTAAAGAAGACCAGGGTAAGAGTTACTTACCCTGCGCAATCGATCCAGCGATGCAGGTCCCGGAATTGACGTCAGACATCCGCCCTCCAAATGCCTAGACACACCTGCGTTGGACTCACCACTCCCCGAAAACGGTGAGTTGCCGCCCAGATCCGCCTTCCTCCTGTCAATCTTCTTGCGGTCGCCACTGCGACCGCTTTCTTCGGTACCAGCGTCGCTGCCTGGTGACGGCCGTCGTCGGGCAACGATGCGCCTGCGCATGCGCAGTTCCAACCCGATCGCACGGCTGCGAAGAAGTGCAGCGTGCGATCGGGTCAGAATGACCCCCAATATCCCTTAAAATACCTTCCAGGACTTTACCCACTATAGATGTAAGACTTACTGGTCTATGATTACCTGGATCAGATTTATATTGGCACTACTTCCGCTATATGCCAGTCGTTGGGAACCATGCCTGATGTTAATGAGTCATTGAAAATCAAATATAGGGGTCTTGCTAGCTCGGAGTGTAGCTCCATGAGAACCCTTGGGTGAATTCCGTCGGGACCAGGTGACTTAGTAATCTTAATTTTTTTTAATCGGTCACAGACTACTTCTTCACTTAATCAAGTATTTAGTTGTGGGACATTATCATTGCTTAGGTTATACGTTAATCCCTCCATCCGGTCCTCTTTTCTGAATACAGAAGAGAAAAACTTGTTTCATTTTTGGCTATGTCATTATCGTCTTTTAAAGGGCCTATACTCTCCTTTTTTTTTCTTTTGCTATTAATGTACTGTATTTAAAAAACTCGCTCTGTTTGCTTTTTTTGCAGATTTTGTTGCAATCCTTATAGTACTGGAATGACTCCGCCTTTCCGACTGATTTATACTTTTTGAATGCTCGCCTCTTTTTGGCCATTAGTTCCTTAATCTTTTTGTTATGCCACATTGGTTTGGAATTATTACTCCTTCGTTTACTGCCCATGGGAATGAATTTACGAGTATAACTAGCAAGCAATGCTTTTCATACCTCCCATTTATTGTACCTACACTCATAGGCGTTTCTGTAATGGTGCAGTGTGTGCGGTGCACATGGGCCCCTAGGCCCAGGTCAGACCCACACTGCATACTTACCCCTCTGGAGCCCTGCGGCGGTGGCTCTGCAGTGCAGGCACAAATCACTTGGAAAATGTCCGTCACGGACATTTCTGAGTGATTTGCACATGCGCACTGAAGGTGTCCCCAGGAACAAGGCGCAAGCACCACGTTCCCAGAGACCTGCGCATGCGCAGTAAGCTCTGGCTTTAAGCCAGAGTCTACTAGCTGCCTGAGAGGAGGGGGTCCACGATGGAGGCTGCACGCGGGTCCCCTCCTCTTTTAAAACACCCCTGCCTCCACTGCTGCGTTAATTATTGCTGAGTGTTGTGTGTACACCTCTGATGCAGTGATGTGCACAGGGCCGGCGCTACCAATAGGCAGCTTTAGGCACCAGCTCCTGGGGGCACCACTGAGTTCTCCTACCCAAAAATTAATGATATTTTTGAATGAGAATCCTTCAACTGCTGTACATGATGTTGGCAGTGGCTGCAGGCATTACCAACCACAGCTGCTGCTATCCCCGCACTGTGCCTCAGTAGCTCTGCTCTCTCTGGTCCGGGGCTAGCCACACAGTACTGGCAGTCACCTGACTTACATGTCAGGTGCTGTGGTGCAGTCAGTGCTGCTCAGACCTTGCTCTCTCCTCACTTTCCTTGCTTGCTGCACAGGGTAACTGGCTGCTGCATAGGACGGCATGATGAGATGGGAGGATCAGCACTGGCTGGATTAAACTCCCTGCATCCCTGCTTAGATTTCTACTTGCCACCAACTGCCAGGTATGTTGTAATGGTGGAGTCTAGGGGGTGCCGGCAGCTTGCATGCACCACCTCCTATACATTACAGGGGTTATTAATCACTGCATTGGGCAGAGGCTCCCCAACAGCTCCTCCCCAGTGGTTCCACTTCGTCCTTAATCCTGTGTGACTGCATATGGCAACAGCACAGACAGGGCCACAGTGGTGACACCACAGTGAAGATCATCACCAGATATGTATAAGTGGAGTTGGGGAGAATGTGGGGGAAGGTGGTAGTGAATATAGTTCAGCAAAAGTTAATTAGTATAAGGGGGTAAGCTATGTGGGTTTATTATACGTTCAAAGGAAAAATGCTGTATGTTGACTTAATGGGGGAGATTCAAATGTTTGAAAAGTCAGTTGGGAGTCTGACACCCAACCGACTTTTCAAACATTTGAATTCCACCCAAAGTTTTCATTGGGGTTAAGAATTGGTTATGTAGATTAGATTGAGTGGAATGAGTGAATGAATATAAATGTAATTAATAATGTAGGGGTACGGTGGGTATGAAAGGGCTAATGATTATTAAGTAGCTAATTTTGTTGAATGTGGTTTTTGCTAAAGAAATTAATGATGTTTGAGGAAGATTATTAATGATGATATGCATGGCGGTCACAAAAGTGCTCGCTGAACTGCCTGGCGGTCACAAAAATGCTCTTAGTATTAAAATGCTGTGAATATTGTATGGCAATCACAGTAATGCTCCTAGTATTTTCTGGTGTCCACTTAAATGCTCTGTTTTCTCTGGCAGTAACTAAAATGCTCTCCGTATTGTCTGTGGGTCACTAAAATGCTCTCCGTATTGTCTGGGGGCCACTGAAATGGTCTCTGTAATGTCAGGTGGTCACTAAAATGCTCTTAGTGCTTTGTGGCAGTCACTAAAATGCTCTCATTACTGTATGGTGGTCACTTAAATGCTCTTAGTATTATATGGTAGTCTTGTGGACAGTGTTAATGTTATTGTTATTATTGTTACAGTGTTATTGTTTATATAATTTATGTTAATAAAATGAATATAATAATATTTAAATAAGTAAATTATGTATGTGAGTGGCTGCGCATTGGGGTATTGTGGGGAGCAGGGGTGGTATTGTGTAGCTTTGCCTAGGGTGTGTAGAAACCTTATGTCAGGAATCCGCATTCTCCATCGCATCACTTCCAGTGAACAGGCGTCTCCTGGCTTCAGTCCTCTGTTTTCAGAGTATTCCTGTGAATTGGACCTGTGGAACTGCTGGGACCTGTAGTTCCACTCTTCAGTCTCCTGCAGCTCACTGTGCTCCACCTAACCAGTTCTATCTTTTGGTAACCACTGGTTTCAGCCAGCAGCCTGGAGTACACAGTGATTCTAGTTAAACAGCATTAACTCCCGGTGCACTACTGATCCCAGCCAGCAACCAGCAGTGCATTGCATTAACTGTCTACAGAATTATTCTCTTGGTTAATCACCAGCTCCAGTTAACTCTCAGCTGATCTGGGCACCCAATCCTGGAGGGTGTGTTCTCACAGAGATTCATCCAATCATCACAGAGCAAGGGGTATAAACTCCAGTTCCTGGCTCATTCTCATCGCCTTGGACAATGAGTCATATATGGTATGTTTAGTTCTCCTGGTTTCCCGTGTTCCTGTCTCCAGTGGCAGACCCTCCAACATGACCCGCCCCACTAGGTACAAAATGCTCTGTTCCTGGACTTCCCTCTTAATTTATGATTTCCATCACCTGTGTTGAACTAGTTAAATGATAAGAAAGCTGTTTCTTCACAGGTGATTGCAATAATAAATTAAGAGGGAAGTCCAGAAACAGAGCATTTTGTACCTAGTGGGGCGGGTCATGTTGGAGGGTATGCAGTGGTTCCTCTCATCATTTCATTCCATACATCATTCTGCATTTCTCCTGCTTGCTCCAGACTCCAGCCACAGTTCATCAGCAGTAAGAGACTCTCCTCAGGTGTTATTCATTGCCTAATCTATGCACCTTGTTACCAGCATTCCATTCTGTGTATTGCATCCAGCACTTAACAAACATGCTGAGTTAGGACTGTCTCCTGCCTGGGCCTTGCTTGGCTAAAAGAACTTTTATGTTACAGAGACTGTGTGCTTCTTACAAATACCGAAGTTCTGTTTGCATCAATCACAGTTACCAGTGACCTTATATTTTTCAAACCCGTTTGCATTCAGTTATCAGGTTATCTTCATTCCTCATTTGTGTTATCAGAGACTTTATTTTGCTTTAAACCATTTGCATCCAGTTACCAAATTATTCTACGTTTATGTTACCAGAGACTTTGTTTTGCTTGAAACCATTTGCATTCAGTCATCAAGTTATCTTCTATATTTGTGTTGCCAGAGACTTTTGATTATTACCTTGGATTCAGTTACTGCTTATTTCATCTGTTACTGCCGGTTCTAAGTTATCATCACTGCTATATCATTTCTCTGACTTTTATGTTTAATAAACATCAGCACATGTGCGCAGGACTCTTTATGCAACCTCCACGTCTCATACGTCATTCCAACACTGACCCACTAGTGCCCCCTCCGGGGACAGACAAAATCTAAAACCGGACACCTTACACCAGCCCTGGATGTGCGGTGAGGTCAATGGCTAGGGAGGAACTGGCTAGTATCAGAGCCAGAGTTGTATACACAAACTGTACATCACATGGTGGTCAGTTTTGACTATAAAAATGATTACAATAAAACAAAGATTATATGAATAATACAAAAATAACATTTATAAGTTAAAAATATCTTTGCATTACTTTAATCATTTTCATGGTGAAAGCTCTGGCATGTACTGGAGTTTGACAGATGAGGCTCTGCTTCTCCTGCCTACCCTGACTGCACTATAGCCATTGTTTGATCTATTATGATATCCATGCATGGTTTTAGAATGGTTTTTCTCTTAACACTAAATTCCCTTTCAACTGTCCACACGGGGTCAGTATGATATCCCAGCTGTCGGGATCCCAGAGGTAAGGAGATCAACGCCAGGATCCCGACAGCCGGGATTCTGGCGGCGAGCGGTGCGCTCGCCACGGTTTGGGTCCAGTGGCGACCGTCGGAATTTCACCGGGTGTCGGGATTCAGGCGTTGGTATCCTGACCGCTGGGATCCCGACAGCCAGTAAATTGACTACCTCCCATCCACACCCTCCTCCATTCTCTCCTCTGCCTCCCTTACCATGGCACCTGGCTCATCCACTCTCCTCCATATCACTTTGTTGTCCACCCCTGCTATTCTTGGGAGTCTGTCTCCTGCTTATTCTCCACTTTCCACTGCTATACATCATTGTTTCTCTGCCTCCTTACCCTGCCCTCACTTTCATACCCTCACTACAGTCTCTCTCTCGCTCGCTCTCCATCCCCTCCCAGCTCCACCTGCTTTTTAAAAGTCGAATTGAGATGAGATTGAATAGGGGTTGTCGGATCCATTCCGACAAATGCATGTCGGAATGGATCCGACCCTAATTGAATATACCCCATAAGCTCTCTCAATGACTTCACTTCAAATGTATATTCTCTTCCTGTGGCTTTACCCTTTCTATCTCCAAATAATTTTTTTCAAGTCTATCATTACCTCCCAGTCTTTACAACTCCACCACCACTTTGTTACCTTGGACACCGTCCTTTTTTCACCTCTTCTCTTTCTGCTCCCTCAACATAGCCACTAACTGAACAACCATTATTGTTGTTATCTACAATACATCTCCTCCTTTCAGACTCGACTCCTCCTACCACACCTCCTACCCGTCTTTAACTGCCTTTCTACCCTGTCCTCCTTCGTCCTCAATATTGGGAATGACGTTCCCCTCATCCAGTACTGTCTCCTCCTCCTTTAAGATTGCCTCATTGAACCCTTCATCAAACAATCCTCTTGACCAGCACTCTGTCATCCCTATATTTCTTCTTTTGACTCCAAAAGTCTTGTCGATCACTGCAACACTGCTTTTACTCCTCCTATTCCCTCTTCAAACTGTTTTTACTCTCTTTACTCCACAAAAACTTTCCATACTAAAGTCACCTATGATCTTCTTAATGCTAAATGCAGAGGTCTTTGGTCTACACTCATCCTGCCTTTGATAACTGCACTTTTTCCTTCAAACCCTAAACTCTTTTGCTCGCCATGACTTCACACAGCTGACCTCCTATCTTACTAACTGTTCATTCTCTGTCACTTCCCCTGTCTCCAACTACACCCCTCTCCCTCTACTTGTTGGTGTTCAGCAATAGTTTGCTCTTGGCCAACTTCTCTACTGCCTTTAAACCATAATTTCCTCAGCTCCTTTGGTAACCATTAATACCTCTGTTGTGATGACACACATATTTACCTCGCTTCCCCTGAACTTTTTCTCTCCATCCTCTCTCGTAGCTATAACTGTTTTTCTGCTGTCTCCTCTAAATGTTCCAGTGCTTTCTCAAACTCAGTATCTCCAAAACCAAACTATGTGTATTCCTCACTTTCTGGTTCACCTTCCCCCTCTTGCTATGTCTATCTGTTGATAGCAACATCCTTTCCTCTGTCCCCCAAGTCTGTTGCCTGGGTGTCATCCTTGACTCCTCTCTCTCCTTTGCTCCCACATACAGATTATTTCACAATCTTGCCTCTTCCAATGTCACAGTATATCTAGAATAAGATCCTTACTCACTATGGGTGCCACAAACTCTCATCCATGCCATTATTTCCCACTTAAATTATTGCAACCCTCTCTGCTGCCTCTCCCCAGTTCATTCTATCCTTCATGCTAGTGTCTGTCTCATTTACCTCTCCTGTTGCTGTGTACCAGCCTCAACCCTCTGACAAATGCTTCACTGGCTCACTAATCTAAAACAGAACACAGTTTAAACTACTTACCAGCACATATAAAGCTCTCAATCACTCTTCTCCCTCCTACTTCTCCAAACTCCCTTCTGTTGTGTGTAATCTCAGATTCTCTACTGATCGCAGTTTCATATCCGCTTTGGTCACTTCATTCTCGCATACAAGATTTTTTCCATGGCACCCCAATGCACAATGCTTCATTCAGACTCTCTACCAGTATCCACATCTTCAAATGTTCCCTTAAGGCTCTCCTATTTATAAAAAAAAAAAAAAGTCCTCATAGCTCTCTAATCAGCCCCTCAGACCGCCCACCCTATTTTTCCCAGTTCACCCTCCTGGACACACCCCTGCCTATTAGACCATCCTAGTGGGCAGGCTCCTCTTCCCTCATTGTCTCCTTTGAGCACTATCCCTTTTACAACTGCACTTTATTTTCCTGTCTACCAAAAGAGACTTGTATGCCATCTATACGCCCACTTATTGGGTTCATTAAGTGCTACTTCAAACCCCCTCACCCCCATCCCTACATGACTTATTACTATCTTTTACTAGCTATAGTGTGTCACTCTACTCTACCCTGTACTTCCCTTCCTCTGTGCCTTTTGCCTTTGGTTCTTTGATTGTATTAATTATCATTTAATATTTGCCCATGTACTGATCAATGAATCATTGTTTTCCCAGTATGGTGCTGTGGACACAATGTACCATCATATTAGTCATTAGTAATAAATAATAATACAACTTTGGAAAATATATTCACTATTATATGTCAATAACAAATTGTCTTTCTTATACACTACACAATGGACTTTAAAACAACCTAAATTATTAATTGCAATTTTGTATAGTGTAACTATTGTGACACTTAGTTCATAAGAAAAACCTTATTAATCTGGAAATATACAAGTTACATATTATATGGCTGCACTGTAGTTAGCTCACATGCATGCTGCATGTCTATATAGTACCAACTACAAGCATACAAGTGTTCTAATTGCAGTGCATGTAATTCATATTACACAACTGATGTGGAAATCCTAGTTGGGTCATGTACACACTGATGCTTTATCTTGGTGTGCAGGGAATGCTGGATCATGAAAAGGCACCATTATAATTCTTTTCAGTCCTGCATGCCTAGAAAAAGCCTTATAATCAAATTACAGAAAATACATTTCCTGACATTTACCAAGATAATTGGTGATAGTTTCTGCTTAAAACATTAATCACGAACACATCATCTGTATCGTCTGATGATCGCCTCCTTGATGTAATGTGAATTTACCTAAGTTTCCTTCCCAGTACAGGGAATTTTAACAGTTCACTCCACCCCTGCCATTCTATATCTTCCATAGCAGTGTTTCACAACCTCAGTCCTAAAGGCATACTAACAGTCCAGGTTTTAGTGATATCCTTGCTCGAGAACACATGGTTAAATCAAAATAATTGAGGTACTAATTTAGTCACCCATGTTCAAGTACAGCTATCCCTAAAACCTGGGGGTCTATTTACTAAGCCTTGAACGCAGACAAGTGGACGGAGATACAGTACCAGCCAATCAGCTCCTAACTACCATGTCACAGGCTGAGTTTGAAAAATGACAGGAGCTGATTGGCTGTTACTTTATCTCCGTTCACTTTATCTCCATCCAAGGCTTAGTAAATAGACCCCTTGGACTGTTAGTATTCCTTGAGGACCGTGGTTGGGAACCCCTGTGGTATAGCATTGGTCAGTGTGTGTGGCTTTTGTAATAGATTACCATGAGAGGGTAGGTCAGAGAATGTGTGGTTTACTTAGTGAGCCCTGGCTTTAAATCCAGATACCTTCTCACATGGAATTTACTCTTGGGTATCTATAGATTGTAAATTTGTACATTTATAGACCATTCCGTGTACTGCACTTTCTCCAAGGAGTGTTATTTAATAGGATTTTACCGTTTAGCACATTGATACTACTTTGTGCATAGATGGTGCACTCACTCACCTATGTCCTTGGCTCGTGAAGCTAATGGTCTCCTCCACTGAGTGATGAATTTGTAAGCATCGAGACGGATTTCTATAATATTGTTGAGTAAGGCAAGGAGCGGTGCAAGTGGAAATGCAGCCACAAATATGGTAGTAAAACCGAACTGAAGAACTGTGAAGAGAGGATGCAAGTATTACTCAATGAAGCCCTATGTTATCACCCCCCTCTCTGACCTGGAGTACATGCAAGCCTTATCTTATTACAGGGGTATTTATCAAATACTTATGAATGCCTATCTCCTAACCAAGTGGTTCCCAAACTTGGTTTTAAAGATATCCATTGCTCAGCATAGATGGTGAAATTATACTGTCTGAGGTCCTGATTAAGTCACCTGTGGCCAAGCATAGATATACTTAAAACCTGGACCATTAGTGCTCCTTGAGGACCGAGTTTGGTAAGCACTGCTCTAACCTCAGCACTGTGTAAAGGAGAGGGTTAAATACGGTCAATTCACAAGAAAAGAGTATGGCTATTCAATATACCAGGTAATCCATTATTAGACCCAAAGAATTTTGATATCAGTAAAACATTAGAAAGGTATCTCCTATGTCCAGCTGCGACTCCTACCTGACTGTAGGAGGAGGGCTGCTGCTGGCGGTGCTCTGGATCTCCGCCACCGCCTACACGCCGATGCCACCCAGGTCCCGGCTAGGGATGGCCAATGACCATCGATGATTCAAAATCATCAATGGTCTATGACGAATGGTAACTACTTTTACCAGTGATGGGGGAGAACCAGATGGTTTCTTGCTATCAATGTTAAAGAGTTATAGATTTTTTTTTTTTTTTCTCTCCAGGGTGTTGGGGACATGGAGCACATAGTGACAGAGAAAGTAGTTATTGTTACGCACACCAGTGCTAACAGGAGTATACCGGTGTATGAACAGAGAGGAATGTGAGGCAAAACGAACTCACAGACAATATAACACAACATACACAGGAGGTGAAGGAATAACTAATAAACACAGGAATGGTGTCAGGAATGCTCAGATGGAATAGAGCGGACAATGAAGCGAGATGTAGTGATCTAACATGTGGAGCACCCAAAATGATGTTGCTAAGAGCAACAGGAAAAACCCCAAAGGGTTACCAACAGGTGTGGGAATAAACTCCTTGGTCAGAGATAGAAATATAGACACAAGGAGAGTATCCACAATCCTAACCCCCACTTGCAGGGTACAGGTTCAGCTTACTGCCACTAAACGGACACCTGGACGCCCTGCACAGTGAGGGAGGATTAAGCAAGCAGGTCTGAGTACAGCCGCAAACCTGCTGGGTTCACAGAATATCAAAAGAACCCCAGCAGGTTAAACAACTGACTCCAGTCTTACTGCTAGGTCCGGATTGGCAGAATGAAGTACCGAATCCCAAGGCCTATTCGCAGTAAGCAACAAGTAAATACAAAGTCACACAGTACTAGCTAACTCTCTGGAACTGACTAACAAACAAAGATTCAGCAGCATTTGCCTAGCCTGAGAGGATGGTTTATATAGCAGGTGCTGTCCACGCCCCACTCAGACCTCAGACTGTGAGCACAAAACCAGCGCCGGATTCCCTGCCATGCACAGAGCCTGTAACCACTACACAGTAAAAACCCGGACCGGAGTATCAGCTGCGCTCAGGTTACTTCGCTAACACTTGCCTCCTGGTTGCCATGGCGACGTGGCAGTACAGAACAGGAGATCCTAACAGTTATGTGATGTACAGTATAAGTAGGCATTCTGTAGGTGGGTCTGTACAGTTCCTACAGATGGTTTGTGCTCATTGTACTTTCAATTTAACATCAGCAAGAAGACTGAACCAAAGACGCTGTTCTAAAAATCACCAACTTTCCCAGCAATGACAATTCTGATAAAAATGCATTATGTATATTACTGAAATTGGTGCAGGGATTCTAAATGTAATAACTAAAAACTGAAAAAAATTATTAAGTCATTTTGCCAATTTCCGAAGACACTTTCTCAAGTGTCAGGATGAGATGCTGGAAAGCCATTAGCAGCACAGCAGCTGTACGGTGGCGTAATGCCAGATGCACCATTAGGAGCGACACTGGGGGTTCAGTAAGTGATTTCTATTATCCTTTCTGCTCTTTTATCAATGTAATGACAACATGCAAGATAATCGCTGTTTTCTAAGACGACAGTTAAGGAGAAATCTTAGTTAGTCTCATTGTTAAAGTTGAACCAAGTGGCCTATACTTCAATCAGCGATTTTCTGTAAATATTTTATAGGAACAAGAGTTCTGCGCATGCGCGGTAGAATGCACCAGTAAAGAAGCACATGGGTGTGTCAGCTAGCAATGGAACTGAAAGCCTAGATATGAACTTTTCGGTCCAGTATAGGAAAAAAAGGAAAGAAAAAAAATAATTAGAAATTATGAAAACAGTAAAAAAATTTAACTATTGAAAAAATAGGATTTTAATACCTACCGGTAAATCCTTTTCTCTTAGTCCGTAGAGGATGCCGGGGATGCTTCAAGAACCATGGGGTATAGATGGGATCCGCAGGAGACATGGGCACTTTAAGACTTTAAAAGGGGTGTTAACTGGCTCCTCCCTCTATGCCCCTCCTCCAGACTCCAGTTATAGGAACTGTGCCCAGGGAGACGGACATTTCGAGGAAAGAATTTATTGTTAAACCACGGTGAGCAGTGTACCAGCTCACACCTCCAGTATGCCGCAGAACGTGGCATTCAATAGAATACCAGCCGACTGCATGAAGAATATGCAGCAATACGCTGACATAAAACCGTAACACAACCTATGTGTGTAAACACAACCAGTAACAGCATAACGCATGCTATGGCCTGAATATCGTCAGCAACAGGCTGACTTAAACACAACACACCATGTGTGTAAACATACCCAATGACTGCAGATACAGTACGCACTGGGACGGGCGGCCAGCATCCTCTACGGACTAAGAGAAAAGGATTTACCGGTAGGTATTAAAATCCTTTTTTCTCATACATCCTAGAGGATGCTGGGGATGCTTCAAGAACCATGGGGTTTATACCAAAGCTCTAGAACGGGCAGGAGAGTGCGGATGACTCTGCAGCACCGATTGACCAAACAAGAGGTCCTCCTCAGCCAGGGTATCAAACATGTAAACTTCGCAAAGGTGTTTGATCCCAACCAAATAGCAGCTCGGCAAAGCTGTAATGCCAAGACCCCTCTGCAGCCGCCCAGGATGAGTCCACCTCTCTGGTAGAATGGGCCTTCACCGATTTCGGTAATGGCAATCCCGCCGTAGAATGAGCCCGCTGAATCGTATTACATATCCAGCGTGCAATAGTCTGCTTGGAAGCAGGAGCCCCAATCTTGTTGGGAACCCACAGGACAAACAGAGCCTCTGTCTTCCTAACCTGAGCCGTTCTGGCGACATAGATTGTCAAATCTCTGACCACATCGAGAGACCTCTATTCCTCCAAGGTGTCAGCAGCCACTAGCACCACAATAGGCTGGTTTACGTGAAACGATGAAACCACTTTTGGCAGAAATTGCTGACGAGTTCTCAACTCCACTCTATCTGCATGGAAGATTAAATAGGGCTTTTGTGAGACAAAGCCGCCAATTCAGACACCCGCCTTGCGGATGCCAAGGCCAACAGCATGATCACTTTCCAAGTAAGGAATTTCAACTCAACCTTACGCAAAGGTTCAAACCAATGAGATTGAAGGAATTGCAACACCACTTTAAGGTCCCACGGTGCCACAGGGGGCACAAAGGGAGGTTGGATGTGCAGCACGCCCTTCACGAAGGTCTGAGCTTCTGGAAGGGAGGCCAATTCTATCTGAAAGAAAATAGATAAGGCTGAAATTTGTACATTAATGGAGCACAACTTTAGGCCCGCATCCACACCTGCTTGCAAAAAAAGGAGCAAACGCCCCAGCTGAAATTTTTTCGTAGGAGTCTTCTTGGATTCACACCAAGACACATATTTTCTCCAAATACGGTGGTAAAGCATCTCTGTTACTACTTTTCTAGCTTGATGCAGTGTGGGAATTACTTCACTGGGAATACCCTTTTGGGCTAGGATATGGCGTTCAACCGCCATGCCGTCAAACGCAGCCGCGGTAAGTCTTGATACACGCACGGTCCTTGTTGTAACAGGTCCTCTCGTACAGGAAGAGGCCAAGGATCTTCTATGAGTTATTCTTGAAGATCTGGCTAGCAAGCCTTTCTTGGCCTGTCCAGAACAATGAGGATCCCCTGAACCTTTGTTCTTCTTATGATCTTTATCCCTTCGGAAAGAGTGGAAATGGAGGGAACACATAGACCGACTGAAACACCCACGGTGTCACCAGGGCGTCCACCGCTATTGCTGAGGGTCCCTCGATCTGGAACCATATCTCTGAAGTTTCTTGTTGAGGCGAGACGCCATCATGTCTATTTGAGGAGTTCCCCAAAGACTTGTCACTTTTGTGAAAACCACTTGATGAAGACCCCACTCTCCTGGATGGAGATCGTGTCTGCTGAGGAAGTCTGTCTCCCAGTTGTCTACACCCGGAATGAAGACCGCTAATAAAGCGTTTATATGCCTTTCCGCCCAGCGGAAAACTCTTGTGGCTTCTGCCATTGCCGCTTTGTTCTTCGTTCCGCCCTAGCGGTTTACTTACGCCACTGCTGTTAAGTTGTCCGACCGAATTAAGATGGGCAGATCGCGAAGAAGATGTTCCGCTTGCAGAAGGCCGTTGTAAATAGCCCTTAATTCCAGAATGCTTACTGCAGACAAGCTTCCCGGCTTGACCTTTTTCCCTGGAAATTCTTCCCCTGGAAAGATTGCTCCCCAGCCTCGGAGACTTTGTATCCATGGACACCAGGATCTATTCCTGGATCCCGAACCTTCGTCCCTCTAGGAGGTGAGCACTGTGCAGCCACCACAGGAGAGAGATTCTGGTCCTGGAAAATAGGATTATTTTCCGGTGCATGTGCAGGTGAGACCCGGACCACATGTCCAACTGGTCCCGCTAAAACCACTCTGGCACTTAACCTGCTCACCGAATGGCCTCGTAGGCCGCAATCATCTTCTTTATTAATGGAACGTATTGATGGATTTACACGGTTGCAAATCTGATCCGACTCTGGATCCTCAGATCTCTTTCCACTGGAAAAAACAAACTCAACAGTTCTGTATCTAACCTTATTCCCAACTCCGACATCAGCGTCATTGGGATCAACAGTGATTCTGGCAAGTTCAGGAGCCAACCACTGTGTTGAAGAACTGTCAGAGAGAAAACAACGATTTGCACCACTTGTTTCTTGACCTCGCCATAGTCAGGAGAGCGTCCCAGTACAGAATAATAATGGCTTTTACTATTGAAGGAAAACCATCATACTGCCATCACTCCTGTGAATTGGCCATGACAATCCTGAATAGGAAACCCAGGTAAGCCTAATGCTGAAGAAACCGCACTTAAACCCTCTATCTCCTTTTACAGATTGGAGATCCTGCCTCGAGAGATTCCATCTTGTAGTTCAACTTCTTAAGTAGAAATTTTTTGGGATTGTTCTGACCGAGCTCTCCGGGCTCAGAAGCACGAAAAATCTTGAATAACCGCTTTTTTTTTATTTATTGTGTGTGACAGGGACAGCAGGACAATGTCCTGATCCTGACCCAACTCTTGTATGGCGTCGCATACTACCTCAATGCCCAGAGGAAAATCGGTAAGATCTATTTGGGGAATCATCTGGAAACTCCAGTATGTCCCCCCTTGGGACTCCATTCTTAACTCACTGGTCCATTTCCATTCCAGGACTGACTGAAGAGTATTAGACGTGTCCCACCGGCGTGGGCTCCCGCAAGATAGACCCAGCGACATGCGGTGGAAGTGGTAGAAACAGAGGATTTCTGCTTCTGCGAACCTGAAACGGCTGCTGACCTCTTACCTTTTCACCTTCCTCTACCTGCAAAGAAGGGGAAAAAACCGTATCCATCCGGTCGAAATGACTGCATCCTACAAAAAATGCGTCACCAACCGTTGTGAGGGAACATAGCTCAAGAAGGTAGACTTACCAGTGGTTCTGCCGAGATCAACATAACAAAGCCACCCCCAAACCAGGTTTCACCTTCATAGGGAAGATACTCCAGTACTTCTCGGAGTCAGCCTCAGCATTCCATTGGTGAATCCACAACGCCCTCCTAGCC
This sequence comes from Pseudophryne corroboree, assembly GCF_028390025.1. NCBI lineage: Eukaryota > Metazoa > Chordata > Amphibia > Anura > Myobatrachidae > Pseudophryne > Pseudophryne corroboree. The sequence continues at coordinate 571,450,063 of NC_086449.1, forward strand.
GAGACCGCCATGGAATTGGCCCGCGAACCCAAGAGTCCCATACCTCTTGTAGTCGCACGGCAGTATGCTGCAATGTTCTAGATATGACCCAACTTAAAGAGTATCCCATCTCTCCCCAGGGTAATTATATCGGATGACAAGGTAACCGACCATTTCTGAATACAAGCACTCCCCCATGCGCATGTAATGCAAATATAATCAAAGCATATAATTAAAATATCACTTAGCTTCCTGTATACGATCCTTTGTGACAGGGTCCCGTGCAGAACAGGGGTTGACTCTCACTTTGGGGGTAATTCTGAGTTGATCGCAGCAGGATTTTTGTTAGCAGTTGGGCAAAACCATGTGCACTGCAGGGGAGGAAGATATAACATGTGCAGAGAGAGATAGATTTGGGTACCTCAGAGTCACAAAGTCTTCTGCCGTCACTGAAGTCTTCTTCTGTTCTTCATTTACTCACCCGGCTTCTTTCTTCTGGCTCTGCAAGGGGGGTGACGGCGCGGCTCCGGGTACGAGCAGCTAGGCGTACCAAGTGAACAGTACGAGCAGCTAGGCGTACCAAGTGAACAGACCCTCTGGAGCTAATGGTGTCCAGTACCTAAGAAGCAGAGCCTTTGAACTCACAGAAGTAGGTCTGCTTCTCTCCCCTCAGTCCCACGATGCAGGGAGACTGTTGTCAGCAGTGCTCCCTGAAAATAATAAACCTAACATAAAGTCTTTTCAGAGAAACTCAGTAGAGCTCCCCTGAGTGTGACCAGTCTCTCTGGGCACACACTCTAACTGGAGTCTGGAGGAGGGGCATAGAGGGAGGAGCCAGTTCACACCCCTTTTAAAGTCTTAAAGTGCCCATGTCTCCTGCGGATCCCCTCTATACCCCATGGTTCTTGAAGCATCCCCAGCATCCTCTAGGACGTATGAGAAAAGTGCTTAATAATTCTTTTTTTTCAAATGATTCTCCTCTTTTATTATCATCATCTACATGCGGCGATATCAGAACAAGTATTGCAGTAGTAGTAATACAAGTAGTGAAACTTTAAGTCGCCTTCACCTTTTAAGGTGAAAGCATGGTTACCCATTAATCATACATCCCAATTGTTTGGATTTTGTTGGATAGATTTCTGATTAGCCGACCTCAAAAGGGGCAAAGTGTCTCCCAAAAGTGGGCATTTATTTCTAACTCTGTCAACACTTCATGATCCTTGTTAATAGGTTCAGAGAAGAGTAAATGGACATTAGTATGAAAGAAGCAGTCTTCGTACTGTCACATGACCTTCCCTGTGTACCTGAGGTTATTACACATAGATATGAGGTCCATGGGCTCATGCTGCGGGTATGAATGGGGACCTCCTATGAAAAAGTTCCTCCAAGGCAGTGTTGTGAGGCAGATCCTTCCCTGTCATACAAACGTATGCGCCAGAGTATTGACCATATAAAATATATGAAAAAGACAAAGAATTAATTATAAATATCTTCTTTATATTATTGTAATCATTTTTATAGTCAAAACTCTGAAGCAGAAATTCTATGACAGGGGAGGCAGTGCCTCACCAGCCTACCTTTTCCGCACATCTCTGATCAAATCTCACCAAATTTCCTGCTGCACCTGTGTATGATGCCCACATGTATATACTGCTGCACCTGTGTATAACGCCCACTTTTATATACTGCCGCACCTGTGTATAATGCCCACATGTATATACTGCTGCACCTGTGTATAACGCCCACATGTATATACTGCTGCACCTGTGTATAACGCCCACATGTATATACTGCTGCACCTGTGTATAATGCCCACATGTATATACTGCTGCACCTGTGTATAATGCTCACATGTATATACTGCTGCACCTGTGTATAATGCCCACATGTATATACTGCTGCACCTGTGTATAATGCCCACATGTACATACTGCTGCACCTGTGTATAACGCCCACATGTATATACTGCTGCACCTGTGTATAATGCCCACATGTATATACTGCTGCACCTGTGTATAACGCCCACATGTATATACTGCTGCACCTGTGTATAATACTCACATGTATATACTGCTGCACCTGTGTATAATGCCCACATGTATATACTGCTGCACCTGTGTATAACGCCCACATGTACATACTGCTGCACCTGTGTATAACGCCCACATGTATATACTGCTGCACCTGTGTATAACGCCCACATGTGTATATACTGCTGCACCTGTGTATAAAGCCCACATGTATATACTGCTGCACCTGTGTATAATGCCCACGTGTATACTGCTGCACCTGTGTATAATGCCCACGTGTATACTGCTGCACCTGTGTATAATGCCCACATGTGTATACTGCTGCACCTGTGTATAATGCCCACATGTGTATACTGCTGCACCTATGTATAATGCCCACATGTACATACTGCTGCACCTGTGTATAATGCCCACATGTATATACTGCTGCACCTGTGTATAATGCCCACATGTATATACTGCTGCACCTGTGTATAACGCCCACATGTATATACTGCTGCACCTGTGTATAACGCCCACATGTGTATATACTGCTGCACCTGTGTATAACGCCCACATGTGTATATACTGCTGCACCTGTGTATAACGCCCACATGTGTATATACTGCTGCACCTGTGTATAACGCCCACATGTGTATATACTGCTGCACCTGTGTATAACGCCCACATGTGTATATACTGCTGCACCTGTGTATAATGCCCACATGTGTATATACTGCTGCACCTGTGTATAAAGCCCACATGTGTATATACTGCTGCACCTGTGTATAAAGCCCACATGTGTATATACTGCTGCACCTGTGTATAAAGCCCACATGTGTATATACTGCTGCACCTGTGTATAAAGCCCACATGTGTATATACTGCTGCACCTGTGTATAAAGCCCACATGTATATACTGCTGCACCTGTGTATAACGCCCACATGTATATACTGCCGCACCTGTGTATAACGCCCACATGTATATACTGCTGCACCTGTGTATAACGCCCACATGTATATACTGCTGCACCTGTGTATAACGCCCACATGTATATACTGCTGCACCTGTGTATAACGCCCACATGTATATACTGCTGCACCTGTGTATAACGCCCACATGTATATACTGCTGCACCTGTGTATAATGCCCACATGTACATACTGCTGCACCTGTGTTTAATGCCCACATGTGTATACTGCTGCACCTGTGTTTAATGCCCACATGTGTATACTGCTGCACCTGTGTATACTGCCCACTTGTATATACAGCTGCACCTGTGTTTAATGCCCACATGTATACACTGCTGCACCTGTGTATAATGCCCATATGCATATACTGCTGCACCTGTGCCCACGTGTACCCTTGGGCTCATATATTGTGTGTAAATCTGGCTCTGGTACTTGCCAGTGCCTTCCCAGCCATTTACCTCACCACATGTCCCTGCTCTAAAGTAAGGACTAAGGGGGAGAAGCATCAAACCTTCTAAAGAAGACAGTTGGAGAAGTTGTCCATAGTAACCAATCACCTTATACTGTAACTATCATTTTATGTAATGTACTAGACAAATGCTAGATATAAACTGATTGCTTGCTGTTAGCAACTCCTCCCCTTGTCCTCTTTAGAGGACTTGGTAAATCTCCCTCTTTATGTCTGATAGGCAGAATAAGGACTGCGGATGTTTTTACCGGCTTTCATATGCCTAAATGTTGGGAACATGTCATGTATACTGTGAAGCAGGTACAAAAGCCATAGGGCCTTCACCTATCACTAGATCTGTCTTTTGTTGTGGATTTTGCACAAACTCTCTAATAGGTTGTTAGCAATTAGTGATATGCCCATACTGTAAGGGCCACTTGGCTGCAACACTTTAATTGTACATCCTAGAACAGCGATTTTCAACCGCTGTGCGGCGAGCGGTCTCTAGGTGTGCCGCCGGCAGCCAGATATGCTCCCCACCGCTGCCCGCCAGGGAGATCCGTTGCCGCCGCCAGCCAGAGACCCGCCGCCAGCCGGAATCAATAGCCGGCTCGGACAGCGCTGTGCAGTGTGCACTTCCGCGTGCGTGACTCATAGGTCACGCACGCTACGTCTCATTCCTGCCTGGAGTACCCTCCCGCCCGCTGGCCACTCCACGTCCCATTCCTGCCTGGAGTGTACGTCCGTCCGTCCACTGGCCATTCCACGTCGCATTCCTGCCTGGAGTGTACGTCCGTCCACTGGCCACTGCTGCTCCTCCATCCATGCTGTCATCTCAGCAATACAGATGCAGGTTTTATATTTAAAATAAAAAAATTATTTATTTTACTGATAAACTGGGAGAAATCCTCTATTATCCCACTTAAGGGCGAAGTCCCTGCCTCCTCGTTGGTGGTTCTTCCATTGAAGTGGGTGGAATCATTCAAATATTTGGGTATTTGGGTGTCTAATAACTCTCTAAAATTCTCTTCTCTTAATATTACACCTCAAATAGTATATCTCCGCGGCCGAGTGCAGACGTGGGGTAAGTTGCCCTTAACAGTCACGGGGAGGGTTAATATGGTTAAAATGGTCTTCCAGCCCAAGCTTCTCTATGTCCTGCAGCAATCACCTGTCTATATTCCACAGAAGATTTTTAAACAAATAGACGGGTTGCTTTCCTCCTTGGTGTGGGCCAGTAAACGTGCACGCTTAAAACTAGATACCATGACCAGAACACGTGAAATGGGGGGCCTGGCCCTCCCCAATTTCCGTTTCTACTACTACGCGGCGCAACTGATACATGTCTGGGAGTGGGTTAATGATCTCGATCCCCTGGCTCTGCATTCACTGATGCTGCATCACGACTACCCGGGGGGCTCCCCATTACAGCTACTTCTATGTGACAGCGTTAAAATGTCCACATTACCGCTTATTAAGCAAGCCCTCCTGGTGTGGAAAATGGTGCACTCGGTGATGCGCGGCCATGGCGTTGACCCTGACACCCCGCTGGATAACATATATGGGTTACCGGAACTGTGTCATCTTCAGGTCCGAGAGGTTTGGGGAAGATGGGGAGTATCATCTTTGGGCCATGTATATAGTGATGGGATTCTTAACTCTTTCCTACAACTTCAACACGCACACAACATTCCCTCAAGGTTCTTTTTTCAATTCCTACGGTTGAGACATGCACTGGCAGCCCAGATCCCAAATGGCCCTCCAGTCTTAGCTGACTCCCCGGTCAAAACAATGTTGCAAACGCTAGACTCGGGACACCTAGTCTCTAGGATATATGGTCGTATCCTACAAATGCACCACGGTGACCCTCTCACGGCTCTTCGGGGTAAATGGGAATCAGATGTGGGTATGCTATCGGATGATGCATGGAATTCTGCTATAGGAGCCCATCGGATCTCCACTTCCTCTGTTAAATACCAGCAAATACAACTATACATTCTACACAGGGTGTATATGACCCCGGTGAGATTAGCACATATCGGGGGTGCTCACAACTCGCAATGCCCTAGATGTGGAGTAGTGGATGCAGACTTCTGGCACTTACTGTGGTTGTGTCCTGGCGTGTCTGTGTTTTGGACGGCGGTTATACGGATCTTGTGTGACACAGGTATTCCCTCCTTCGTATGTACTCCTGCGCTTTGTACACTGCTGATTGTGGACGAGGAAGCCTTAGACCCACCTAGTAGGCGATATGTTATTAACTTATGCGCTTTAGCTAGGGTCTGTATTGCCCGGCTATGGATGGCCAGTGAGGCCCCGACATCTAGGGCGTGGATATCCCTGGTCAACGAAACAATTGCGCATGAAAAATTTGTGTTTCTGGCTAGGAAGGTGGAGAGGAAATGGTCCACAACATGGGGTAGATGGATGGACTCTAAATATTACAAAGAGAGATATAGCTAAACCCGTATTCTTCCTCGTGTGTCAGTATGGGATGTTGTGCGAGGGGGGCGCCCCCGCGGCCGGTCTTGCCTTGCTATGATATATGTAACATAATGTGTCAATCCTGCTATGCTTAAGAGTTTAAGGGAACTGTTGTGCTTAGGATGTGTTGAACTAAGACACCGTTGCTTTGTGACTATATGTTCTATGAGTAATAATATTTACTAAATGTATTATGGAATACATACATGTACTGCTGTCTCCACACATGTTGGGTGTGGATAATGTTTGTGTGTTGTATGTGTGAAATGTTAAAGCAAAATTGAAAACCTCAATAAAAAATATTGAATTTAAAAAAATAAAAAAATTATTTATGTAAGCAATGTTTGGAATCACTGTGGGGGGGGGGGATGTGGGTGGCAGCAATTATTATTGGGGGCAGTGGGTGGAATTATTATGGGGAGCAATGGGGTGGAATTACTGGGGGGCAATGGGGTGGAATTACTGGGGGGGCAGTGTGTGGAATTACTGGGGGGAAAGTGTATGGCATTATTAAGGATTAGATATGTTTTACCGACAAACGTGATGTTGGCTGTCAGTATACTGACCGCGGCATCCCGTCAGTTTAATTACTGTGGGGGCCAATGTGGTTTTTTTTTCCCGTGGCGCACTGATGGTGTGCCTTGGCAATTTTAAACTCTTATCGGTGTGCCGCGAATTGAAAAAGGTTGAAAATCACTGTCCTAGAAGGAACATTAACATAAAAGTACATTCAGTTTTATCCTAAAGCTCCACAGCTGTACCAAAAAGTATATTAACAGAGCGTTAACTCCCTATCTGGTTACAGATATCGGAGTCCACATCACACATAATTAGGATAATATCCTAATGGTATCTGATACAGGTTAGTTAAGGTGCTATGATATCACAGCCTCGGTTACTATGGTTTAGTTTCCCAATCCACACAAATCAGGTCAGCAACATATCACTAACCTAATAACATAGCAACATGCTACAAACGCAGTGGGAATGCACATAATGGACAAATTTAGTTTAACATGAACACTTCAGGTTTTATACATTCATTAGTTATATCATTAGTGCACAAATATTAATATATCTTTAGGGCAAATACTAGCATTATTTGCTCTTCCAACATGCAGCATTTTATTAGTCACATGTGAATGAGCTGTGCTTTTTATCACTGGTTCTAATTTATTCATTAACCTTCCTTTTTAATTTAGTTCAGTATGACAGAACAGTCAGTTATTAACATTACTGTAATACCTGATAATGGTCCTATCTGGAAAAATGCTGTTGGAGATGATCACTATTAGCCAATTATAAACCCCAGTGATAATGGAAGTGGTCTATCTGATTAACATACTCATGGTTAAGAACCAACCCCAGCCTGTTAATACAGAATACGGGGACCTAAACTGGTTCCTAAGCACACAAAAATGATCTTGGCCAGTGCAATGACAGAGATGCAGATGAATGATGATCTACAAGAGGTAAAAGGGCTTATGTGCTCTACTGCAATGCCCCATACTAAGAGGCCGACTCAATTCACAGTGATTGCAATTGCATTTTTATGACAGTGTACATCACTCGGAATTACAGGAGAGCAACACTGCTCTTTTTCCTGTGCACCCCAAAGGGCGTGTGAGGCGAAATGACCGCTTTAGCGTTGTGATGCGTTGCCATTAGCAGTGTTCTGACAGCACGTTGAGCCTGATTCAGATGTGGACAAAGTGCCATTGTGCGCCGTAAAGAACCAATGTTCGGTGCTTTGCGCAAGCGCAGGACCCATTCTGCGCACATCACTCGGAATTACAGGAGAGCAACACTGCTCTTTTTCCTGTGCACCCCAATGGGCGTGTGAGGCGAAATGACCGCTTTAGCGTTGTGATGCGTTGCCATTAGCAGTGTTCTGACAGCACGTTGAGCCTGATTCAGATGTGGACAAAGTGCCATTGTGCGCCGTAAAGAACCAATGTTCGGTGCTTTGCGCAAGCGCAGGACCCATTCTGCGCATGCGCAAACAGGTCTTGTGACACAGGATTTAGGACAACAGACTGTGGGGTATATGCAATTGCGGTCGAATTCGCGGCAATTATCGCCGTTTTTTAATTCGACCAAATTCGCCAGGTGAATCCCGGCAGGTGCCTGCCGGGATTCACCATATTCAATGAAAAACGGATTCGCCAGAATCGCGGGCGAAAATCGGCCGATTTGGCGGATTTTGCCGCGATTTTTAAAAACGGGAAAAAAACGTGAAAAACCCGGAAAAAAAATGGCGTGGGGTCCCCCCTCCAAAGCATAACCAGCCTCGGGCTCTTTGAGCTGGTCCTGGTTCTAAAAATGCAGGGGAAAAATTGGCCAGGGATCCCCCGTATTTTTAAAACCAGCACCGGGCTCTGCGCCTGATGCTGGTGCCAAAAATACGGGGGACAAAAAGAGTAGGGGTCCCCCGTATTTTTAACACCAGCATCGGGCTCCACTAGCTGGACAGATAATGCCACAGCCGGGGGTCACTTTTATGCCGTGCCCTGCGGCCGTGGCATCAAATATCCAACTAGTCACCCCTGGCCGGGGTACCCTGGGGGAGTGGGGACCCCTTCAATCAAGGGGTCCCCCCCCCCCCAGCCACCCAAGGGCCAGGGGTGAAGCCCGAGGCTGTCCCCCCCCATCCAATGGGCTGCGGATGGGGGGGCTGATAGCCTTTGTGATAATAAAAAGATATTGTTTTTTCCATTAGTACTACAAGTCCCAGCAAGCCTCCCCCGCAAGCTGGTACTTGGAGAACCACAAGTACCAGCATGCGGGAGAAAAACGGGCCCGCTGGTACCTGTAGTACTACTGGAAAAAAAATACCCAAATAAAAACAGGACACAGACACCGTGACTTGTACAACTTTATTACATACTGCCGACACACACATACTTACCTATGTTGACACGCCGACTGCCACGGTCGCCGACGATCCGAGGGTACCTGTGAAAAAATTATACTCACCTTCCAGCGTCCAGAGGTACATCCACGTCCAGAGGTAAATCCACGTTCTTGGCAAAAAAACAAACCGAACACCGATCCATACCGGACTAGAAAGGGGTCCAATGTTTTCACATCAGACCCCTTTCTCCCGAATGCCGGGACATCACGTGACTCCTGTCACTGACGTCCCTTCAGCCAATCAGGAAGCGCTACTTCCGTGGCGCTCACCTGATTGGCTGTCCGCTGTCTGTACTGTGACAGCGCATCGCAAAGCCGCTCCATTACTTTCAATGGTGGGAACTTTGCGGGTAGCGGTGGGGTCACCCGCCGGTCAGCCGCTGACCGGCGGGTGACCTCACCGCTAGCCGCTAAGTTCCCACCATTGAATATAATGGAGGGAGCTGTGCGATGCGCTGTCACAGTGCAGACAGCGCTCAGCCAATCAGGTGAGCGCAACGAAGTTGCGCTTCCTGATTGGCTTAGAGACCTGTCAGTGACAGCTGTCACTGACAGGTCTCATTCGTGGAAAGGTGTCCCATGTGTCAGCATGGGACCCCTTTCAGTCCGTTTTTGGTGCGGGTATTTGCGTTTTCTTATTTTGCCAAGTCCGTGGATTTATCTCTGGACCATGGTTGAGGTGAGTATTTTGAACTTTTCTTTACAGGTATCCGTGGATTCTACATGGAGAAGAGGACCGATGTCGGCGTGTGAACATAGGTAAGTATGTGTGTGTCGACGTATGAAATAAAGTTTTACTGTCGACGGTGTGTGTGTCCTGTTTTTATTTGGGTATTTTTTCCCCAGTAGTACTACAGGTACCAGCGGGCCCGTTTTTCTCCCGCATGCTGGTACTTGTGGTTCTCCAAGTACCAGCTTGCGGGGGAGGCTTGCTGGGACTTGTAGTACTATTGGAAAAAACAATATCTTTTTATTATCACAAAGGCTATCAGCCCCCCCATCCGCAGCCCATTGGATGGGGGGGGACAGCCTCGGGCTTCACCCCTGGCCCTTGGGTGGCTGGGGGGGGGGGACCCCTTGATTGAAGGGGTCCCCACTCCCCCAGGGTACCCCGGCCAGGGGTGACTAGTTGGATATTTGATGCCACGGCCGCAGGGCACGGCATAAAAGTGACCCCCGGCTGTGGCATTATCTGTCCAGCTAGTGGAGCCCGATGCTGGTGTTAAAAATACGGGGGACCCCTACTCTTTTTGTCCCCCGTATTTTTGGCACCAGCACCAGGCGCAGAGCCCGGTGCTGGTTTTAAAAATACGGGGGATCCCCTGTCAATTTTTTCCCCGCATTTTTAGAACCAGGACCAGCTCAGTGAGCCCGAGGCTGGTTATGCTTTGGAGGGGGGACCCCACGCCATTTTTTTTTATGATTTTACCCTTCCAGCATAAAAAAAAAAAAAAAAGTACCTAATCCCTTCTAATATAAATAGATCTGCTATTCCCAAAAAAAAAACACCAAAAAAAACATGTTTAAAATTTTTTTATTTGTTTTCACCCTCCAAAGTGTGGCGGATTGAAAATGACGAATTTGCTGTCTAAAAGCACTGCTGTCGAATTTCAAAACTTGAATTGAATATGCTTTGGTCGAATTGCAGCACTTGTATCATTGCAGAAAAGTCGAATTTGCAAAAATTCGAATTTCAAAAAGTCGAATTTTGAAAGTCCGTTTTTTGGTCGGAAAGCACTGAATTGCATAGGGGAATTTTTTTTTTTGGTCGAAAATGACCCGAAATTCGACAATTTCGGGAATTCGACCACAATTGCATATACCCCTGTCTGTGATTGACAGTCTGCTGCCATTTGGAGGGTGTGAAGGGGGCAGCCGTCATTGTGGGGGAGAGACGAGGCCAGGATCTGCGCCAGAGGATGAAGATTTCCTGGCCGCAAGGCAGCTCCTGCGACAATCAACTTGTATGACCCAATGGGTCACGCAGCCGACCAATGGTGTCAGAGATGATCAGGTACTGCGCCCTGGGATGCAGTTCGGATCAGTAATGCAGCAGGAGGCGTCACGCATTACCACATTAGTGCTATCGCTGCTGCTTCTATGTAAGCAGCAGCAATAGGAACTCCAACCACATCTCAATCAGACCCATCTCTAACATCGTTCAGAACTGAAATGGTCCCTATAAATAACTTCAAGTCTTCTACCGCCATATAAAAATGTTACAGCAGCACTGCAAATAGAAAACAAACAACAACAATAAAAAAACAACCAAGAACTCACTCATTTCAAGGTATTCTTCAAATAATCCATAAGCATTGATGGGTTGCAGGTTATAGTCTTTCTCCCATTGAGGAAAGCTAGCTTTCCCATGAGCACCATGTTCTTGTCTTAACTTTCTGCGTGTCCACCAATTCTGGATCAACCTGGATGGACAACAAACAATGTTAACTTGCCTCCACCCAAGATTGTATGTATGTCCGTCCGTCCCGTAGCTCCCGACCAGCGCTAAAGCTGTGCTGGTCGGGAGCTACTCTTGAAGTGCAAAGGCATCGCCGCTGTGCGATGCCTTTGCACTTCTGCGTGCGGGTGGGGGGGCGGCACTGACATGCGGGGCGGACTAGCCCTGTGCTGGGTGTCCCCCCGCATGTCAGTGTGAATGATCGTAGCTGTGCTAAATTTAGCACAGCTACGATCATCTCGGAATGACCCCCGAAAGTCTTAAGCGGCACACTTTCCTTCTGGTTAAGTTTATAGGCACCAATTATACCCCTTTCACACAAAGTCTGGTAATTTGCAGATAAACATGGTTCCTTTTTCTGTGTGAAGGGGTCAACCCAGGTTGAAATTCCCGGGACTTCGACCCAGGAATTTCGACTCGGGTTGACCCTTTCACATAGATGAAATACCCATGTTGATCTACAAATTACCATGTAGAAATTCTTGACCCAGAGTTACACTCTTTTGTTTATAATTTTATTTAGAAATGTTATATATACATTTATTTTTTTGTACCTTTCTCATATTAGGATTAATGCTACCAACCTATTTATATACTGCTATTATTTATCTTTCAGACTTACTGAACCCGATTGTATGAGATACATGTCATGTTCTTTTGTATTTATCTGTCTGTACTGTGAGAAGGTGCAATAAAAATATTAGTTATGGTAAAACTTACCGTTGATAACGTATTTCTCCTAAGTCCACAGGATAACATTGGTGCAAATCCACTGTCTCATCATCATATCCAATTGGTCAAAGCTTTCGGCCTCCCAGCATGCAGCAATCCCGTCAATATATCCCCGCCTCCTGGCTCAGGCAAATCAGTTGTTTTTCCAAAGCTCAAGGCAGGAGCATGATAGAGAGCCCTAATCAGGCGAGAAGAAAACACATGCACGCCCTTCCGTACAAGAAGGAAGAGGTTAGTGAGTGAAAGGATCTGCAAATCAGGAGCGTCAGGGTGGGATCCCTGTGGATCCTGTTTACTTAGGAGAAATAACGTTATCAATGGTAAGTTTTACCATAATGAATATTTCTCTGGCAGGGTCCAATGCTATCCATAGGATAGCATTGGGATGTCTCGAAGCAATTTAGTGGTGGGGACGCTCCTGACTGGACAGGAGAATCCTTCGCCTGAATTCAGCGTCCTGAGTGGCAAAGGTATCAAAGGCATAATGTCTAATGAATGTGTTAATGGAAGACCATGTGGCTGCTTTACATATCTGTTCTGCAGAAGCACCATGTTGTGCTGCCCGTGACGGGCCTACCTTACGAGTAGAGTGAGCAGAGACATTAGCCGGAACAGGGAGATCAGCTTGAGAGTATGCTACTGAAATTGTCATCTGAAGCCACCTCGCCAGTATCTGCTTGTCAGCAGGCCATCCTCTCTTGTGAAAACAGTAGAGAACGAAGAGAGTGTTTGACTTTCTGATGGCACTGGTACGATCCACGTAGACCCTTAAGGCATGTACTACGTCCAACGATGCATCTCCCGCGGAAAGGTCCGGCTCCTGGAAGGCCAGGACTACAATTTCTTCATTAAGGTGGAATTTAGACACCACCTTAGGAAGATACACAGATTTGGTTCTGAGAACCGCTCTATCTGGATAAAAAAAAAATCGGAAAATGAGGGCGACATAACAATGCCCCTAAATCTGAAACTCTTCTAGCTGAAGCAATAGCCAGTAGAAAGTGAACTTTAGCTGTCAACCACTTAAGATCCACTCGTTTAAGTGGTTCAAATTGGGCAACTTGAAGAGCCTTTAGGACTAAACTTAAGTCCCAAGGCACTGTAGGAGGAATAAGAAGAGGTTAAATGCACAGCATTCCCCGGAAAAAAGTGCGCACATCCTGTAGGTTAGCAATTTTCTTTTGGAACCATACAGTTAATGCTGACACTTGAACTCTCAAGGAAGCCACCCGTAGTCCATTCCTGCCTAAAGGAATGCCAGGACTCTGGAAACTCTGAACGCCCTAGGCTCAAATTTCCTGTCACTGCACCATTGAATATAAACTTGCCATATTTGGTTATAAATGCGAGCAGAGGAAGGTTTCCCTTGCTCTGAGCATAGTTTGAATTACCTGTTGTGAGAATCCTCTTGATTTCAGGATGGAAGTCTCAAAAGCCACGCTGTCAAAGACCGTCAATCCAGGTGTTTGTGATAGCAAGGACCCTGAGACAGTAGATCTGGACATTGAGGGAGTAGGAATGGAGCATCCATCAACATCCTCTGCAGATCTGTGTACCAATGTCTTCTGGGCCAAGCTGGAGCTATTAGTATCACAGCGCCCTTTCCTTGTTTTACCTTTCGCACTACCCTGGGTAACAGGGCGATTGGTGGAAACACATAGGCCAGACAAAAGTCCCACCTCACTGACAGGGCATCCACAAAGATCGCTCTGGGATCCTTTGTTCTTGACCCGACCGCGGGAACTTTGTTGTTCTGATGGGAAGCCATGAGATCTATCTCCGGTAACCCCCACTTGTCTACCAGAGTCTGGAAGACCTCGGGGTGTAAAGTCCATTCGTTTGCATGAATGGCGTGTCAACTAAGAAAATCCACTTCCCAGTTTAGGACTCCCGGAATGAACTCTGCGGACAAGGCTGGAAGATGAAGTTCTGTCCACTTGAATGCGTGACTTACCTCCTTTATTGCATTCTGGCTGCGAGTTCCTCCCTGATGGTTGAGGTACGCTACTGCCGTTGCATTGTCCGAGCGGATTTGGACTGGTTTCCCCTGAAGGATGTCCTTTGCCTGAATAAGTGCCATATATATGGACCGAAGTTCCAATATATTTATTGGCAGGCAACTTTCTTCCTTGGTCCACTGCCCCTGGAAGCAACTCCTTCCTGACACTGCTCCCCAGCCCTGAAGACTGGCATCCGTTGTCAGAATTTCCCAATCTGATATCCAAAAGGGTCTCGCATTGTCCAGATAGGATGTCTGTAGCCACCAGGCTAATGACCTTCTTACTCCCAGAAGGAGGACCATAGTCTGCCTCGAACAGAACTGAGCATACTCCACCATTTCGAATGTCAACACCACCAAGCCCATCACATGCATTGCGGCGTGAATGGATACCCTACTGTGTAGCAGCTCCTGAATCCTTGACTGAATTTAGGATATTTTGTTCAGAGGTAGAAATACTCTCTGAAGACCTGAATCCAGCACAGCCCCCAAATGAGTCATCCGTTGTGATGGCACCAGGGACGACTTTGCCCAATTTATGAGCTAACCGTGTCTCTGTAAACAAGCTACTGTCTGTTGCAGATGCCACTGAAGCAATTCCTGAGACTGTGCCAGGATTATTATGTCATCGAGGTATGGAAAAATCCTCATCCCCTGATGACTGAGATAAGATGCCATCGCCACCATAATTTTGGTGAATACTATGGGAGCTGTGGCCAGTCCAAAAGGTAGGGCCTGAAACTGAAAATGATGCTGGAGGATAGCAAACCTGAGATAGCGCTGATGGGACAGTGCTATAAGAACATGTAGGTAAGCATCCTGGATATCCAGGGAATACCATAAAATCCTCCGGCTCCATGTCCAAAATAATGGAACGTAAAGTCTCCATATGAAACCGAGGCACCCAAATGTATTTGTTCAGTGCTTTGAGATTGAATATGGCCCGGAACAAGCCATTTGGACTAGGAACAGGTTGGAATAACAACCTTGTCCTCGTTGAGCAGGAGGAACTGGAATTATCACTCCTGATTGAAGCAACTTCTGAACTGCCTCTTGCAAAGCCCTGGCCTTCGTTTCCACTGAAGACGGGCTGGTACAAAAAAACCTTTGAGGAGGGTATTTCTTGAAAGCAAACTCATAACCGTGAGATACCGCTTCTTGCACCAAGGCATCTGTGGTAGACTGCTGCCAGATCTGTGCAAACTGAAGAAGTCTGCCTCCCACCCTTGGTTCCCCCATGTGGAGGCCCGCACCATCAGGCTGATGGCTTACCTTCTGATTTGGAAGCTGGTCCCCTGGTAGCCCAAAGCTTTTTAGTCTTCCCAGACTTGTTGGATTGGGACTGTTTGCCATAACCCTTTCCGTTTGCTTTTCCTTGATTCCGAAAGGGCCGAAAAGCTGGAAATCTTGGTTTGAATTTGTGTGTGGAAGGAAACTTCACTTTCTTGGAGTCTGCTTCTGACTCCAAAAATAGGATTTCTCTGACGTCCTAGTGGATGCTGGGAACTCCGAAAGGACCATGGGGAATAGCGGCTCCGCAGGAGACTGGGCACAACTAAAGAAAGCTTTTAGGTCACCTGGTGTGCACTGTGACCCTCCTCCAAGCCTCAGTTAGATTTTGTGCCCGGCCGAGGTTGGATGCACACTAGGGGCTCTCCTGAGCTTCTAGAAAGAAAGTATATAATTAGGTTTTTTTATTTTACAGTGAGACCTGCTGGCAACAGGCTCACTGCAGCGAGGGACTAAGGGGAGAAGAAGCGAACCTACCTGCTTGCAGCTAGCTTGGGCTTCTTAGGCTACTGGACACCATTAGCTCCAGAGGGATCGACCGCATGGAACTGGCCTTGGTGTTCGGTCCCGGAGCCGCGCCGCCGTCCCCCTTACAGAGCCAGAAGCAAGAAGAGGTCCGCAAAATCGGCGGCAGAAGACATCAGTCTTCACCAAGGTAGCGCACAGCATTGCAGCTGTGCGCCATTGCTCCTCATACACACTTCACACTCCGGTCACTGAGGGTGCAGGGCGCTAGGGGGGGGGCGCCCTGAGCAGCAATAAAAAACACCTTGGCTGGCAAAAATACCACAATATATAGCCCTAGAGGCTATATATGTGATAATTACCCCTGCCAGAATCCATAAAAAAGCGGGAGAATAGTCCGAAAAAGGGGCGGAGCTATCTCCTTCAGCACAGTGGCGCCATTTCTCCCTCACAGCTCCGCTGGAAGGAAGCTCCCTGACTCTCCCCTGCAGTCTACACTACAGAAAAGGGTAAAAAAAGAGAGGGGGGGCACTAAATTTAGGCGCAGTATATATATAACAGCAGCTATAGGGGACATAATTCAGTTAGTCCCTGCATTATATAGCGCTCTGGTGTGTGCTGGCATACTCTCACTCTGTCTCCCCAAAGGGCTTTGGTGGGTCCTGTCCTCTGTTAGAGCATTCCCTGTGTGTGTGCGGTGTGTCGGTACGGCTGTGTCGACATGTTTGATGAGGATAATGATGTGGAGGCGGAGCAGATGCCTATAGAAGGGATGTCACCCCCTGCGGGGCAGACACCTGAGTGGATGGACTTATGGAATGAATTGCGTGCACGTGTCGACTCCTTACACAAAAAATTTGACGACATGCCAAATGCGGGACAGCCGGCTTCTCAGCTCGTGCCTGTCCAGGCGTCTCAAAGGCCATCGGGGGCTCTAAAACGCCCGCTACCTCAGATGGCAGACGCAGATGTCGACACGGATACTGACACCAGTGTCGACGACGATGAGTCTAGTCTAATGTCCACTAAGGCCATTCGTTGCATGATTGAAGCAATGAAAGAGGTGTTACAAATTTCTGATATAAACCCAGGTACCACTAAAAAGGGTATTATGTTTGGGGAGAAAAAACTACCCGTAGTTTTTCCCCCATCAGAAGAATTAAATGAAGTGTGTGAAGAAGCGTGGGCTTTCCCTGATAAAAGATTGGTAATCTCTAAGAAGTTACTAATGGCGTTCCCTTTCCCGCCAGAGGATAGGTCACGTTGGGAGACACCCCCTAGGGTGGATAAAGCGCTCACACGTTTGTCTAAAAAGGTGGCACTACCGTCTCCGTCTCCGGCCGCCCTCAAGGAACCTGCTGATAGAAAGCAGGAGGCGATCCTGAAGTCTGTATATACACACTCAGGCATTATACTTAGACCACCTATTGCGTCAGCATGGATGTGCAGTGCTGCCGCTGCGTGGTCAGATTCCCTGTCAGAAAATATTGACACCCTAGACAGGGACACTATTCTGCTAACCATAGAGCATATAAAAGACTCAGTCTTATACATGAGAGATGCACAGAGGGAGATCTGCCGGCTGGCATCTAAAATAAGTGCATTGTCCATTTCTGCTAGGAGAGGCTTATGGACTCGACAGTGGACAGGGGATGCAGATTCAAAAAGGCACATGGAAGTTTTGCCTTATAAGGGTGAGGAGTTATTCGGGGATGGTCTCTCGGACCTAGTTTCCACAGCAACTGCTGGGAAGTCAGCATTTTTACCCCATGTTCCCTCACAGCCTAAAAAGGCGCCGTTTTATCAGGTACAGTCCTTTCGGACTCAGAAAAACAGGCGTGGAAAAGGCGGGTCCTTTCTGTCCAGAGGCAGAGGTAGGGGAAAAAGGCTGCAACAAACAGCAGGTTCCCAGGAGCAAAAGTCCTCCCCCGCTTCTTCCAAGTCCGCCGCATGACGGTGGGGCTCCACAGGTGGAGCCAGGTACGGTGGGGGGCCGCCTCAAAAATTTCAGCGATCAGTGGGCTCGCTCACAGGTGGATCCCTGGATCCTGCAAATAGTATCTCAAGGGTACAAACTGGAATTCGAGGCGTCTCCACCCCACCGGTTCCTAAAATCTGCCTTGCCGACAACTCCCTCAGGCAGGGAGGCTGTGCTAGAGGCAATTCACAAGCTGTATTCCCAGCAGGTGATAGTCAAGGTGCCCCTACTTCAACAAGGACGGGGTTACTATTCCACACTGTTTGTGGTACCGAAACCAGACGGTTCGGTGAGACCCATTTTAAATTTGAAATCCTTGAACACATACATAAAAAAATTCAAGTTCAAGATGGAATCGCTCAGGGCGGTTATTGCAAGCCTGGATGAGGGGGATTACATGGTATCCCTGGACATCAAGGATGCTTACCTGCATGTCCCCATTTACTATCCTCACCAGGAGTACCTCAGATTTGTGGTACAGGATTGCCATTTCCACTTCCAGACGCTGCCGTTTGGACTCTCCACGGCACCGAGGGTGTTTACCAAGGTAATGGCGGAAATGATGATACTCCTTCGAAGAAAGGGAGTTTTAATTATCCCGTACTTGGACGATCTCCTAATAAAGGCGAGGTCCAAGGAGCAGTTGTTGGTGGGAGTAGCACTATCTCAGGAGGTGCTACACCAGCACGGTTGGATTCTGAATATTCCAAAATCACAGCTGGTTCCGACGACACGTCTACTGTTCCTGGGTATGATTCTGGATACAGTCCAGAAAAAAGTGTTTCTCCCGGAGGAGAAAGCCAAGGAGCTGTCATCTCTAGTCAGAGACCTCCTGAAACCGAAACAGGTATCGGTGCATCACTGCACGCGGGTCCTGGGAAAGATGGTGGCTTCTTACGAAGCAATTCCTTTCGGCAGGTTCCATGCCAGAATCTTTCAGTGGGACCTGTTGGACCAATGGTCCGGATCGCATCTTCAGATGCATCGCCTAATAACCCTGTCTCCAAGAACCAGGGTGTCTCTGCTGTGGTGGCTGCAGAGTGCTCATCTTCTAGAGGGCCGCAGATTCGGCATACAGGACTGGGTCCTGGTGACCACGGATGCCAGCCTTCGAGGCTGGGGGGCAGTCACACAGGGAAGAAACTTCCAAGGACTATGGTCGAGTCAGGAGACTTCCCTACACATAAATATTCTGGAACTAAGGGCCATTTACAATGCCCTAAGTCAGGCAAAATCCCTGCTTCTACACCAGCCGGTACTGATCCAGTCAGACAACATCACGTCAGTCGCCCATGTAAATCGACAGGGCGGCACAAGAAGCAGGATGGCAATGGCAGAAGCCACAAGGATTCTCCGATGGGCGGAAAATCACGTACTAGCACTGTCAGCAGTGTTCATTCCGGGAGTGGACAACTGGGAAGCAGACTTTCTCAGCAGGCACGACCTCCACCCGGGAGAGTGGGGACTTCATCCAGAAGTCTTCGCGCTGATTGTAAATCGATGGGAACGGCCACAGGTGGACATGATGGCGTCCCGCCTAAACAAAAAACTAGAGAGATATTGCGCCAGGTCAAGGGACCCTCAGGCGATAGCTGTGGACGCTCTAGTGACACCGTGGGTGTACCAGTCAGTTTATGTGTTCCCTCCTCTGCCTCTCATACCGAGGGTACTGAGAATAATAAGAAAACGAGGAGTAAGAACAATACTCGTGGTTCCGGATTGGCCAAGACGAGCGTGGTACCCGGAACTTCAAGAGATGATCTCAGAGGACCCATGGCCTCTGCCGCTCAGACAGGACCTGCTGCAGCAGGGGCCCTGTCTGTTCCAAGACTTACCGCGGCTGCGTTTGACGGCATGGCGGTTGAACGCCGGATCCTAAAGGAAAAGGGCATTCCGGAGGAAGTAATTCCTACGCTGATTAAAGCCAGGAAAGATGTGACTGTACAGCATTATCACCGCATATGGCGGAAATATGTTGCTTGGTGTGAGGCCAGAAAGGCCCCAACAGAGGAATTTCAACTAGGTCGATTTCTGCATTTCCTACAAGCAGGAGTGACTATGGGCCTGAAATTAGGCTCCATTAAGGTACAGATCTCGGCTCTGTCGATTTTCTTCCAGAAAGAACTAGCTTCACTACCTGAAGTTCAGACGTTTGTGAAAGGAGTGCTGCATATTCAGCCCCCGTTTGTGCCTCCAGTGGCACCTTGGGATCTCAACGTGGTGTTGAGTTTCTTAAAATCACATTGGTTTGAGCCACTTAAAACCGTCGATCTAAAATATCTCACGTGGAAAGTGGTCATGTTACTGGCCTTGGCTTCAGCCAGGCGTGTGTCAGAATCGGCAGCTTTGTCATGTAAAAGCCCTTATCTGATTTTCCATATGGATAGGGCGGAATTGAGGACTCGTCCCCAGTTTCTCCCTAAGGTGGTATCAGCTTTTCACTTGAACCAACCTATTGTGGTGCCTGCGGCTACTAGCGACTTGGAGGATTCCAAGTTACTGGACGTAGTCAGGGCCTTGAAAATTTATGTTTCCAGGACGGCTAGAGTCAGGAAAACTGACTCGCTATTTATCCTGTATGCACCCAACAAGCTGGGTGCTCCTGCTTCTAAGCAGACTATTGCTCGCTGGATTTGTAGCACAATTCAGCTGGCGCATTCTGCGGCTGGACTGCCGCATCCTAAATCAGTAAAAGCCCATTCCACAAGGAAGGTGGGCTCATCTTGGGCGGCTGCCCGAGGGGTCTCGGGTTTACAACTTTGCCGAGCTGCTACTTGGTCAGGGGCAAACACGTTTGCAAAATTCTACAAATTTGATACCCTGGCTGAGGAGGACCTGGAGTTCTCTCATTCGGTGCTGCAGAGTCATCCGCACTCTCCCGCCCGTTTGGGAGCTTTGGTATAATCCCCATGGTCCTTTCGGAGTTCCCAGCATCCACTAGGACGTCAGAGAAAATAAGATTTTACTCACCGGTAAATCTATTTCTCGTAGTCCGTAGTGGATGCTGGGCGCCCGTCCCAAGTGCGGATTGTCTGCAATACTTGTACATAGTTATTGTTAACTAAAGGGTTATTGTTGAGCCATCTGTTGAGAGGCTCAGTTGTTTTCATACTGTTAAACTGGGTATAGTATCACGAGTTATACGGTGTGATTGGTGTGGCTGGTAAGAGTCTTACCCGGGATTCAAAATCCTTCCTTATTATGTCAGCTCGTCCGGGCACAGTGTACTAACTGAGGCTTGGAGGAGGGTCATAGTGGGAGGAGCCAGTGCACACCAGGTGACCTAAAAGCTTTCTTTAGTTGTGCCCAGTCTCCTGCGGAGCCGCTATTCCCCATGGTCCTTTCGGAGTTCCCAGCATCCACTACGGACT
Organism: Pseudophryne corroboree; assembly: GCF_028390025.1. NCBI lineage: Eukaryota > Metazoa > Chordata > Amphibia > Anura > Myobatrachidae > Pseudophryne > Pseudophryne corroboree. The sequence continues at coordinate 571,471,161 of NC_086449.1, forward strand.
ACGAGAAATAGATTTACCGGTGAGTAAAATCTTATTTTTAATTACCTACCAGTAAATCCTTTTCTCGTAGTCCGAAGAGGATATTGGGGATTCATTTAGTACCATGGGGTATAAACGGGTCCACTAGGAGCCATGGGCACTTTAAGAATTTGATAGTGTGGTCTGGCTCCTCCCTATATGCCCCTCCTACCAGACTCAGTCTAGGAAACTGTGCCCGAGGAGACGGACATACTTTGAGAGAAGGATATAAAAGGATAGTGGTGAGATTCCGAACCAGCACACACAAACAAGAGGAAAGCCATGCTAACCAAACTTGGAACAGCAACAGCCGAACCAAAAAACAATACTTAACCACGTAACCGTGCAGGTCGAGCGAAGCACTGTGCGGGCGCCCAGTATCCTCTACGGACTACGAAAAATCCTATTTTCTCTTATGTCCTAGAGGATACTGGGGATCCATTTAGTACCATGGGGAAGTACCAAAGCTCCCAAACCGGGTGGGAGAGTGCTGAGGGTCCTGTGGAACTGATTGACCAAACTGAAGGTCCTCAGGGGCCAAGGTATCGAACTTAAAGAACTTTGCAAACGTGTTCGAACCTGACCAAGTAGCTGCTCGGCAGAGTTGTAAGGCCAAGACACCCCGGGCACCCGCCCAAGAAGAACCCACTGACCTAGTCGAGTGGGCCTGTACAGATTTTGAAAACGGCAATCCTGCCGTGGAATAAGCATGCTGGATAGTGAGCCTGATCCAGCGTGCAATTGACTGCTTTGAAGCAGGACACCCAACCTTATTTGGATTGTAAAGAACAAACAGTGAGTCCGATTTCCTGCGACGAGCTGTACTCTTCACATACACCTTTAAAGCCCTCACAACATCCAAAGACTTTGTAGTAACTGAGGTGTTGGTAACAACCGGAACCACAATTGGTTGGTAGATGTGAAATGCAGACACCACCTTAGGAAGAAATTGCTGACGATTCAGCTCTGTCCTCATGGATGATTAAAATAGGATTTTAATACCTACCGGTAAATCCTTTTCTCTTAGTCCGTAGAGGATGCTGGGGTCACCATAGAACCATGGGATATAGACGGGATCCGCAGGAGACATGGGCACTTTAAGACTTTGAAAGGGTGTGAACTGGCTCCTCCCTCTATGCCCCTCCTCCAGACTCCAGTTATTGGAACTGTGCCCAGGGAAACGGACATTTCGAGGAAAGGATTTATTGTTAAACTAAGGTGAGATTCATACCAGCTCACACCTCAAGCATGCCGCACAACGTGGCATTTAACAGAACACAAGCCAACGGCATGAACAATTGCAGTAACATGCTGACCATAAACGTAACACAACATGTGTGTAACCACAACTAATAACTGCAGATACAGTACGCACTGGGACGGGCGCCCAGCATCCTCTACGGACTAAGAGAAAAGGATTTATCGGTAGGTATTAAAATCCTATTTTCTCATACGTCCTAGAGGATGCTGGGGTCACCATAGAACCATGGGGTTATACCAAAGCTCTAGAACGGGCGGGAGAGTACGGATGACTCTGCAGCACCGATTGATCAAACTTGAGGTCATCAGCCAAGCTATCAAACTTGTAAAACTTAGCAAAAGTGTTTGATCCCGACCAAGTAGATGCTCGGCAAAGCTGTAACGCTGAGACCCCCCCGGGGCAGCCGCTCAGGACGAGCCCACCTTTCTAGTAGAATGGGCCTTCACCGATTTCAGTAATGGCAATCTTGCCGTGGAATGAGCACGCTGAATTGTACCACAGATCCAGCGCGCAACGATCTGCTTGGAAGCAGGACACCCAATCTTGTTGGGAGCATACAGGACAACAGAGCCTCTGTTTTCCTAATCTGAACTTCTGGAAGGGAGGCCAATTGCTTCTGAAAGAAAACTGACAAGGCTGAAATCTGTACCTTAATTGAGCCCAATTTTAGGCTCGCATCCACACCTGCTTGTAGAAAATGGAGAAAACGTCCCAGCTGAAACTCTTCCATAGGAGCCTTCTTGGATTCACACCAAGAAACATATTTTCTCCAAATACGGTGGTAATGTTTAGACGTTACCCCTTTTCTGGCCTGAATAAGTGTGGGGATGACTTCACTGGGAATACCCTTACGGGCTAGGATTTTGCGCTCAACCGCCATGCCATCAAACGTAGCCGCGGTAAGTCCTGATACATGCACGGCCCCTGTTGTAACAGGTCCTCGCGCAGAGGAAGAGGCCAGGGATCTCCTATGAGTAATTCCTGAAGATCTGGATACCAAGCCCTCCTTGGCCAGTCTGGGACAATGAGGTTCGCCTGAATCTTTGTTCTTCTTATGATCTTCAGAACTTTTGGAATGAGACGAAGTGGAGGGAATACATACACCGACTGAAACACCCACGGTGTCACCAGTGCATCCACTGCTATTGCTTGAGGGTCTCTCGACCTGGAACAATATCTCTGAAGCTTCTTGTTGAGATGAGATGCTATCATGTCTACTTGAGGAACTCCCCAATCACTTGTCACCTCTGCGAAGACTTCTTGGTGGAGGCCCCACTCTCCTGGATGGAGATCGTGTCTGCTGAGGAAGTCTTCTTCCCTGTTGACCACTCCTGGAATAAAGATCGCTGACAGAGCGCTTGTATGTTTCTCTGCCCAGCGAAAAATCCATGTGGCTTCTGCCATTGCCACTCAGCTTTTCGTTCTGCTCTGACGGTTTATGTACGCTACTGCTGTTACCTTGTCCGACTGGATCAGTACAGGTAGATCTTGAAGAAGATGTTCCGCTTGCAGAAGGCCATTGTAAATGGCCCTTAACTCCAAAACGTTTCTGTGGAGACAAGTTTCCTGACTTGACCATCTTCCTTGGAAGTTTTCTCCCAGCGTGACTGCCCCCCAGCCTCGGATCCCGAACCTACGCCCCTCTAGGAGGTGAGAGCTGTGTAGCCACCACAGGAGTGAGACCCTGGTCTTGTAAGACAGGATTATCCTCCGGCGCATGTGTAGGTGGGACTCGGACCACTTGTCCAACAGGTCCCACTGGAACACTCTGTCATGGAACATGCCAAACTGAATGGCCTTGTAGGCCGCAGCCATCTTCCCCAGCAACCGAATGCATTGATGGATTGACACTCTTGCTGGTTTCAGAATTTGTTTGACCAGACTCTGAAGTTCCAGAGCCTTTTTCACTGGAAGAAAGACTCTCTGTAGGTCTGTGTCCAATAACATTCCCAAAAACGACAACCACGTCGTCGGAATTAACTGTGATTTTGGCAAATTTAGGAGCCAACCATGTTGCTGAAGAACTGTCAGGGAGAGTGCAACGTTTTGCACCAACTGGTCCCTGGATCTCGCCTTTATCAGGAGATCGTCCAAGTATGGGATAATCGTGACTCCTTGCTTGCAAAGGAGAACCATCATCTCCGCCATCACTTTGGTGAAAAACCTCGGAGCCGAATTGGTAATGACAATCCTGTATTGCAAACCTCAGGTAAGCCTGATGCGGAGGATAAATGGGAACATGTAAGTAGGCATCCTTTATGTCCACTGACACCATAAAATCCCCTTCCTCCAGACTGGAGATCACTGCTCAGAGAGACTCCATCTTGAATTTGAATTTCTTTATAAAGAAATTTAGGGATTTCAGGTTGAGGATTGGTCTGACCGAGCTGTCCGGCTTCGGGACCACAAACAGGCTCGAATAAAAACCTTCTCCCTGTTGTGACTGGGGAACCCTGACTATAACTTGATTTTGACACAACTTTTGTATTGCGTCGCAAACTACCTCCCTGTATGGAAGAGAAGCTGGTAAGGCCGATTTGAAAAACCGGCGAGGGGGAACGTCTTGAAACTCCAGCTTGTACCCTTGGGATACTATTTGTAAAACCCATGGGTCTATGTCCGAATGAACCCAAAACTGACTGAAGAGTTTGAGACGTGCCCCCACCGGTGCGGACTCTCGCCTAGGAGCACCAACGTCATGCGGTGGAATTGGCAGAAGCCTGGGAGGACTTCTGCTCCTGGGAGCCTGACAAGGCTGGTGATCGTTTACCTCTTCCTCTAGTAGCAAGGAAGGAAGAACCTCGGCTCTTTCTGTATTTATTGGGCCGAAAGGACTGCATCTGATAGTGGTGCGTTTTCTTTTGTTGTGGAGGAACATAAGGTAAAAAAGATGACTTACCCGTGGTAGCTGTTGATACCAAATCATCAAGGCTATCGCCAAATAAGGCTTTACCTTTATATGGTAGAGATTCCATACTTTTCTTGGAATCAGCATCAGCATTCCATTGGTGAATCCACAACGCTCATCTAGCTGAGACTGCCATGGCATTGGCCTTTGATCCCAAAAGACCAATATCTCTCGCAGCTTCCTTAAGGTATGCCGCAGCGTCCATGATATAACCCAGCGTCAAGAGGATGCTATCCCTATCTAGGGTATCTATTTCAGTAGACAAGTTGTCTGCCCACTTTTCTATAGCACTACTTACCCACACAGACACAATGACAGGTCTGAGTAGCGTACCTGTGGTCGCATAAATGGACTTTAACGTAGTTTCTTGTTTACGATCTGCAGGATCCTTAAGGGCCGCCGTGTCAGGTGACGGGAGAACCACCTTTTTAGACAAACATGACAGGGCCTTGTCCACAGTGGGGGGTGACTCCCACTTTTCCCTATCCACCGAGGGAAACGGATAAGCTACCGTAATTCTTTTGGGAATCTGAAACTTTCTGTCAGGACCTTCCCAGACTTTTTCAAATAGCGTGTTCAGTTCATGAGAGGGAGGAAACGTTATCTCAGGTTTCCTTTCCTTATACATACAGACCCTTTTATCAGGGACAGCCAGGTCCTCAGTGATATGTAATATCTCTTTAACCGCCACAATCATGTACTGAATGCTTTTTGCCAATTTCTAATCTGGAATCGCTGTAGTCGACACTGGAATCAGAGTCCGTGTCGGTAGCAGTGTCTGCCAACTGTGCCAACGTACGTTTTTGTGACCCTGAGGGAACCTGACTTTGCAATAACATATCTTCCACAGATTTCTTCCATGCCTGGGTCTGAGACTCAGACTTATCCAGCCTTTTACTAACAAGAGCCACATTTGCATTCAAGGCGTTCAACACATTTACCCAGTCAGGCATCAGCGGTGCCGTCATGGTCACCCCCACTTCCTTTTGTGTCCCTAATACAGCCTCCTCCTGGGAATAGCCTTCAGCCTGAGACATGTCCACACACATGCACCAAACACCCACAGACACACCGGGCATATAGGGGACAGACCCACAGTAAAGCCTGTCAGAGAGACACAGAGGGGATTTGCCAGCTCACACCCCAGCGCTCAATCAGCGGTTCTGAAGCGCCCAATAAATGCCCCAGACCTGCAGCGTTTTTAATATAAAGAATATATTGCACCAAATTAGCCAGTGCCCCCTCCCGTTTTGCACCCTGATACTTGTCAGTGTGAAGGAAGGACCAGCGTCTCTGCAGCATGGTGGGGAGGAAATGGTGCCGAGTGAGCTGTGGGGATGAAGCTCCGCCTCCATAATGGTGCGCTTCCGTCCTGCTTCTTTTACTATATGATTATACTGGCGGGGGTTAGGACAGTGCCTCGGCACTAATGCCCCTCTTGCCAGTGTCCACTGAGGATTTATTAGCTGCCCAGGGCACCCCCCCCCGCGCGCGCGCGCGCCCTACACCCTGTAGTGCTGTGTGTATGTGGGAGCTTGGCGCGCAGCATCGCGCGCTGTGCGGTACCTCAGAGAATGCCGTCACTGAAGTCTTCTTTTCTTCAGCTACTCACCTGTCTTCTGACTTCTGGCTCTGTAAGGGGGTGACGGCCGGCTGCGGCAGTGAGCATCTAGGCGTACCCAGCGATCAGCACCATCAGGAGCTAATGGTGTCCTGTAGCCAGAAGCAGAGCCCTTGAACTCACTGGAAGTGGGTCATACTTCTCTCCCCTAAGTCCCACGAAGCAGGGAGACTGTTGCCAGCATCCTCCCTGAACATAAAAAACCTAACAAAAGTCTTTTTCAGAGAAACTCAGTAGAGCTCCCTGTAGTGCGTCCAGTCTCACTGGGCACAATTCTAAAACTGGAGTCTGGAGGAGGGGCATAGAGGGAGGAGCCAGTTCACACCCTTTCAAAGTCTTAAAGTGCCCATGTCTCCAGCGGATCCCATCTATACCCCATGGTTTTATGGTGTCCCCAGCATCCTCTAGGACATATGAGAAATAGGGGCTTTGTGAGACAACGCCCCCAGCTCTGACACACGTCTTGCTAAAGCCAAGGCCAACACTGTAACAATTTTCCACGTAAGATATTTTACGTCTACCTCCTGTAACGGTTCGAACCAGTCCGTTTGGAGTTACTGCAGCACCAAATTGAGATCCCAAGGTGCCGTGGGAGGCACAAAGGGAGGCTGGATGTGCAGAACCCCTTTCAAGAACGTCTGGACCTCAGGAAGAGATGCCAATTGTTTCTGAAAGAAAATGGACATGGCCAGAATCTGGACTTTTATGGAGCCCAGACGTAGACCCACATCCACACCCAACTGCAGAAAAAGCAGGAAACGTCTGCTCTCACACCAAGAGACGTATTTCTTCCAAATACTGTGGTAATGTTTAGACATTACCCCCTTGCTGGCTTGGATCATAGTCTGGATGACCTTCTCAGGGATTCCTCTCCTGGCTAGAATCAGCTGTTCAACTTCCATGCCGTCAAACGTAGCCGTGGTAAGTCTTGATAGACGAACGGCCCCTGTTGCAGAAGATCCTCGCGAAGAGGTAGAAGCCACGGATCTTCCAGGAGCATCTCCAGCAGGTCCGCGTTCCAGGCTCTTCTTGGCCAATCAGAATTGCTTGAACTTTTTCCCTTTTTATTGTTTTCAGAATTCTTGGGATCAGCGGAAGTGGAGGGAACACGTACACCATCTGATAGACCCATGCAGTTGCCAGAGCGTCCACTGGCACTGGCTGTGGGTCTCTCAACCTGGAACAATACCGCTTAAGCTTCTTGTTGACACAAGAGACCATCATGTCGATTTGTGGGCATAACCATCTATGTGTCAAGCACCTGGACACCTCCGGGTAAAGGCCCCACTCCCCCAGGTGCAGGTTGTGTCTGCTGAGGAAGTCTGTTTCCCAGTTGTCTACTCCCGGAATGAAGACCGCCGACAACACCACAGCGTGTTTTTTTGCCTAGAGAATTCTGGATACCTCTGACATTGCTGCTCTGCTTTTCGTTCTGCCCTGTCAGTTTATGTACGTTACTGCCGTCACATTGTCCGACTGAACCTGAATGGTCCGATCTTGAAGAAGATATGAGGCCTACAGAAGGGCGTTGTATATGGCCCTGAGTTCCAGAATGTTGATTGCAAGGACGACTTCCTGACTTGACCATCTTCCTTAAAACTGCACCCCCTGAGTGACCGCTCCCCAATCCCTGAGGCTTGCGTCTGTGGTTAGCAGAATCCAAATCTGAATCCCAAACCGTCAGCCCTCGATTAGGTGAGAAGTCTGTAGCCACCATAGAAGGGAGATCCTGACCTATGGCGACAGACGGATCCTCTGGTGCATGTGAAGATGCGATCCGGACCATTTGTCCAACAGATCCAGCTGGAAGGAATTCCTCCTCCTCCAGACCTGAGATCACCTCTTTCAGAGACTCCATCTTGAATTTGAATACTCGTAAGTACGGGTTCAACGATTTTAGATTCAAAATCGGCCTTACCGAACCGTCCGGGTTTGGTACTACAAACAAGTTCGAATAGTACCCCTTGTTTTTGAGATGAGGTGGAACTGGAACAGTCTATACCAGTCTTTGAATGGCATCCTGTAAGGTTATACTTGCCTCTTGTGAAACTGGTAAGCCTGATTTGAAGAATCTGTGAGGTGGGAGCTCCTGAAACTCCAGTCTGTAGCCCTGGGAAGTAAGATCTATGACCAAGGGATCCTGGCATGATGTTGTCCAGGTGTGACTGAAATTTTTTAGTCAGGCTCCCACCTGCCAGTCTTCCAGGACAACCGGTCCACCGTTATGCAGAATGCTTTGAGGAAGCAGAAATGGAGCTCTGTTCCTGAGAACCGGCAGTTGCTGGTTTGCGTGGATCCTATGACTTTGCCCTTAAACTTGCCAGTCCGAAAAGGACTATAGGGTAGGTCCTGAGTAGGTCTTCCTGGTCGGGGGAGCTGCAGAAGGAAGATATGTGGACTTACCCGCAGTAGCTTTGGAGATCCATTTGTCCAGTTCATCTCCAAATAAGGTCTCTCCTGTGAAGGGTAGGCCTTCCACGCCTTTCCTGGAGTCCGCAGTCCACTGGCGTAACCATAAGCCCCTGCGTGCTGACACTACCATAGCAGTGGTGCGTGCATTAAGCAAACCTACTTCTTTTATGGCTTCCACGATAAAGTTCGCAGAGTCCTGTATATGTTGCAGGAGTAACACAATCTCCCCCCCAGATAAGGAATCCAACTCTTCAATAAGGTTACCTGACCATTTTGCAATGGCTTTAGTAATCCACGCACATGCTATAGTGGGTCTCTGAGCCATCCCAGCAGCTGTGTACAAGGATTTGAGTGTAGTCTCAATCTCACGATCAGCTGTCTCTTTCAGGAAGCCTGCACCAGGAATGGGTAACACAATCTTCCGTGACAACCTGGACACAGATGCATCCACTATCGGCGGACTTTCCCATTTTTTCCTATCCTCAGGAGGAAAAGGAAAAGATGAGAGTAACCTTTTAGGGATGTGAAATTTCTTATCAGGATTAACCCACGGTTCTTCAAACAGGGTATTCAATTCCTTTGACACCTGAAAAGTGACTGCGGACTTATTATTCCTCACACTCCTCTGTCACCTTATCAGGAATTTGTAGAACATCTCTGATAGCTTCTAAAAGAGCCTGTATTCCCTGTGACAGAACAGCGTCCCCCCCTTCTGAATCCACCTCCCCCTCCTCCACGTCTGACCCCTCAGCATCAGAGTCAGACTGCAGGATATGGGCCAGAGTTCGTTTTTGTGGACAAATGGCAAGGGACTGAGACGTTTGTTTGGGGACTGAGTCTCTGTTCATAATCTCATCCACAGACTGTCTTAAGTATTGCGTCTCTTTCTCTTTGCGGGACAATTTATTAGAGATATTGGAAATCATTCCTTTGAGGGAATCCAGCCACGCTGGTTCTGCCCCACTAGCCTGGGAATTTGCACTACACTGAGTACATAGAAGTGAGCTCCCTGGGGAAGACGAACACTCTGCCGTACATGAAACACACTCTTTGCCTGACATATTGTAAATGTGACAGCACACACACAGAGGAAAGGTTAAAAACACAATTAACCCACAAGGACCCCTTCCAGGGAGACACAGAGGAATTTGGAGCCTGCACACCGCGCCCTTATTGCTATTGCCAAGTTTAGCCGGGTCACAGACTAAGTTCCCAGATTGGGGACTTAGTATACAAATAATCGCTCCCCACCTGCTATGACCCCCTGGTACCGCTGAGGTAATCTGGAGTCACACCGGAGGAGCTGCGCGTCCCTGTCAGTCAGTGTCTGTGTCCACTGCAGAGGGAAAATGGCGCTGGTGAGCTGCTGGATCTGCTCATAGTGAAGCCACGCCCCTTCAGTGGTGTGCAGTCTCACGCTTTTTTTATACTGGCATAGGTAATTTGTGCTTAAAATGGAGACAAAACAGTTTTAAGACTTTGTTTGCCAGTGTGGGTACCGTGTACAGTGTAATGAGACGCAGTTGTGTACAGAGTCTGGAGATGCAATCCACCCCGGTTAGAAGACGCGAGTCTCCGTACCCTCATGCCGCCATAATGGCCGGCGACCCGCTAACCAGGACACCGGCTTAGTACTCATCACTCATCTTTCTTCTGGCTGTTAAGGGTGGCGGCGTGCTGCTGGAATGTACGCAGGCCGTGGTGGGGCTTGCGAATACTTCCCTCAGGAGCAGGTGTCCTGTCAGCGGCGAATGGGACCATTAACCCTTCAAGAGGTTGGCCCCCTCCCGTAAGTCCCATGAAGCAGGCAGGCTGGTGCCATACAGTCCTGCCTGAAAATAACAAACAGAAAAATAAATGCAGAAAACTCATCAGAAGCTTCCATAAGCGTGACCGGCTCCTCCGGGCACATTTTCTAAACTGAGTCTGGTAGGATGGGCATACAGGAAGGAGCCGGACCACACTATCAAATTCTTAAAGTGCCCATGGCTCCTAGTGGACCTGTCTATACCCCATGGTACTAACTAGATCCCCAGTATCCTCTAGGACATAAGAGAAACACTGTTTAAATCTTTACTAAAAAGAATATCTCCAGTAAAAGGCAAAGACTCCAGAGCCTTTTTGGATTCTGAGTCAGTTTTCCATGTACGTAGCCAAACCTCTCTGCGAGCTGCTACTGCTGAGGCCGATACCTGAGAGGCAATTGTACCCATATCCAAGGCTGCTTCTTCCATAAACGTCGTCGCCTGTTTGATATGTGAAATATGAGATTTTTGCTTTCTAGATGTCATAGAAAGATCCTCCTCCAATGCATCAGGCCAGGCTGCCACTGCCTTTGCCATTCAGGCTGAAGCCATGGCTGGTCTAATGATTGCCCCAGACAAGGAAAAAATGGTTTTAAGAAAACCTTCAATTCTCCTATCCGTGACATCATTTAAAGATGTTAACGGCAGAGGTAATGTAGATTTTCGCACCAGTCGAATGACATGCGTATCTACTTTGGAAGCCACCTCCCTTTTTAAACAGTCCCAGTATGAAGTTTAGAATTCCAAGGAAATGGAATTCCAATTATCCTCTTCTGGCTGGGGTGTAACCCAAGTCTCTTGCATAATTTCCGTCAGCTGTTCTGACCCAGGAAACTCAGTCCTAGCTGTTTTAGGACGTTTAAACACAGGTGCCTTGGATTTTAACACAGGCTCTGCCGCCTCCTCTAAGGAAAGAATGGCTTTCATTGCACTAATCAGCTCAGGTATGTCTACCGAGCTGAGTCCTCCTTTCTTGTCTTCGTATGCAGACCCGGAGTGTGATGAGTCCTCATTCTCTGACGAGTCCTCATCTGAAAAATGTGTAGACTGTGAAGATGTTGTTTCATATCTATGTGATTTATTTACCACCAGCCTTTCAGCCTTTTTTTGTTGAGAGGCTGAAGCTTCCCCTGCTGAATGTAATAAATCCCAGGTGGAAGGATGCATGTAAGGGTTAGCAGGGTAACCTATCCCTGGTATCGGAGCTGGCATTATCTGCTCAGCTATAACTGGATAATGTCTGTGCAAAAGTAGCCCATGGGGGTTCAACGTGAACTTGTGCCTGCCTTGGATTATTTAAAAGGCTTCGGTGAAAACTAAAACAATTTGTACATAATCCATTTTGAACCAGATCCTGAGAGGCTAAACCAGTTTTGCAAGACAAACATGAAATGAGTGTTGGTGCTGCTGTGAAAAGTGTATTTTCCTCACCCTTGCCGCTCTTAGACATGATAAATAAATCACACACCTGTACAGTGTTACTACACAATTTGTGACTGTAATCACTTTAAAATTTGTTAAAGGGACACACAATCTGACCCTACCCTGCTTTGCACCATTGAGGATTGGAATACAGAGAAAAACAGAATTATAGTAAGTCAGCAATCACAATAGTAATCAGTCACAGGTTATACATTAGTATAATAAGCAATATGAGCACATAATCAACTACAAATACATTTCAAGTATGTAGGAGAAACCTATTACTGCATTACCTTATATAGGAATTTTAACCGTATTCAGTCGCACCGCGAAAGAAACCAGCAGCAATAGTTTACAGACTCATATGCATCAAGCACTTATCCAACTATTCGTACTCAAAGGTAGGTAGAGACTTAGTGCTGTATTACCCGGCTCAGGAGAGTGGGATACAGGGAGACTTCACCCCACTTCTAGGATCGATCAATACGTTAGCGAACGCTGAGTGTATCCAGACGCTATAAGTGTACACACTCGTCCCGTGAACCTACAGTGAACACAGACACCCAAGTGCACCCTGACGCACCAGCCACACAGCCGCCTATGCTGCGACTGGGTCCTTTTAGATACACAGCGTCTCAGATGGAAGCGGGAACTCAGTTCATGGCGGGAAACTCGGACGAAACTGGTCATGAACCGGGTGAGGGACGAACAAGGGAGCGTCTGACTCCCCACTGCTGACATCAACCCTAGGGATAGCGGCCTCATACTACCCCTGGAGCCTATGATCCCTAGGGCCTAGCGCTGGTGCACCCTAGGTGACAGCCGTGTCAGCGACTGTTTGGTAGTCTCCTCCCAAAACAGTGTGGCTGTGTCCGTGTTCCCCCTCTAAGCGGAATCGATGCCTTACCTTCTCCCCCGCCTGGTAACGTCTGCTGGACTTGCTAGTACATCCTACATAGACACCCGCCGAAACAGCACTGTACACGTAGGTAAGCGTTGTCGTGACCTGGCAGGGAGTTTCTTTCTAAGGTACGTATAAGACAGTTTTTAGACAAGATCGCTAAAAAAAAATAGTAAGACTATAAAAATAAAATAAAAAAGCTTATAGGTGCTGAAAACCAGCAGCCCATTGCATGCTGGGAGGTCGAAAGCTTTGACCGATTGGTGCAAATCCGCTGTCGCGTCATAATATCCAATGTTATCCTGTGGACCCTGCCGGAGAAAATATTTTTGGAAAAAGAAAAAAAAAACATTGACCTTTCTAGCAGACTTGGGTTGTATCATACGCCAAAGGACCAATGTAATCCAGTACTGTCTGACTCCCTGCTGTTGGGATCTTTACTACCTGCCAGCCAAATTTTAGTCTTTACAGGATCACCATATATAAGGGCATGTCAGCTGGTGCTGCCTTATATTATGCTTGCCCCTATCAGTTTCACATACAAGAATAATGTAGCTGCAACTACAGTGCATCTCACCTGCCTGTCCTTATAGTCTCTGCTACAGTCTGTGGTAACAGGAATATAACTGTAATTACATAATTATAACAATATGTGTAGACCTAGTGCTTTGCAGTAATACCTTTGCTCAGAGCTGCCTTAAATGTCTGACTGTAGCACAGGAAAGGTAAAGTGGCTCGCTGTACTGAAATGTTAATGGCTATGAACCTAGTTTTAATGTGTAGTTCTAGTTGTAGGAGGCGCAATGCGGCTACAGACCTCTCTCAGTTGATGGCTCTGCGCTCTGATAGGAGCAAAGTGGCTGCTCCCCTGAATCCTGTCACTGCTGCTGTGGGATGTCAGGCTGTCAACGCTGGCTGGTCCCTCACTGATCAGCTCGCCTGCTCGGTATCCGGGTTCTAGGTCGACAGTGTCTAGGTCGACCACCATTGGTCGACAGTAAGGTCGACATGACAAACAGTCCACATGAGTTTTTCACATTTTTCATTTTTGTAAAAAAAAATGTAATGCTTTACGATCCACGTGGAGTACAATTAGAAACGGGTAAGCTGTGCCGAGCGCAGTGGCAGCGGAGCGAGGCACCTTGCCCGACGCATGACGAGTGAAGTGAGCCATGCGAGGTGACACGGTGCACTAATTGGGGTTCCTGGTCACTCTAAGAAGAAAAATTCATGTCGACCTTATGGCATGTCGACCTAGAGTCCCTGTCGAACTAGAAACCATGTCGACCTACTTACTGTCGACCAATAGTGGTCGACCTAGACACTGTCGACCTACGTGTGGTCAACCTTGCACACCACACCCGATCTGCTCACTGGAGTCACTCCCTGTGCCTCTGACAGGAAGCTCGGCCCACACCTATCACACTGACACTCAGCATCTCCCAAGCTGTTCTCAGACCCTTGCTTGCAGCTGCCCATGTAATCTAATCGGCGCAGTAGGGAGCACAGTCAACACTCACCAGACCAACTCTGCCATACACTTCCTGTCCCCCACTGCCTCCCCACAGCTACAGTGCTCAGACATTGACACCCATGCTGGCCGCACTCTCCTATGCCTCCTATCCGGCTCATGATATTGAGAGGTGAGCTCCAAAGGGAGACTTGTGGTCTGGCAGGTCCTGCAGCTCCTGCCATGCTTCCCGGCTCCCTCTCCAGCTTCACCCCCCTGTGCCCGGGCCGCCTGACTACAGCTTTGATGTTACAGCTCTGGCAGCCACACAAGGCGGGTGAGCGCTGGAGGGAGAGAACTCCAGACTCACCGGCAACGGCTGGCGGCCGCCCCTTATATATTGTGGGGACTCTGGTCATGCGACCCCTCTGATGCAGTGTGACGGGTCAGCTTTCTGCCAGCTGCACGAGCCCTCAGCCTTGCTGACTGGCAGCTGGGGATCCTTGAACCTCCTTCTCTGTCACTGGCCACCAATGTGTAATTACATACATTTAGCCTTCTCTAGTACACAGGTACACAGTATACATCCTATCCATTTCACCTATATGTAAATACATACATTTCTCTAACGTCCTAGTGGATGCTGGGGACTCCGTAAGGACCATGGGGAATAGACGGGCTCCGCAGGAGACATGGGCACCTCAAGAAAGAATTTAGATTCTGGTGTGCTCTGGCTCCTCCCTCTATGTCCCTCCTCCAGACCTCAGTTTGAGACTGTGCCTGGACGAGCTGGGTGCTGTTCAGTGAGCTCTCCTGAGCTTGCTGTGAGAAAGTATTTTGTTAGGTTTTTTATTTTCAGGGAGCTCTGCTGGCAACAGACTCCCTGCATCGTGGGACTGAGGGGAGAGAAGCAGCCCTACTCTCTGAAGCTAGATCCTGCTTCTTAGGCTACTGGACACCATTAGCTCCAGAGGGATCGTACGCAGGATCTCACCCTCGCCGTCCGATCCCAGAGCCGCGCCGCCGTCCCCCTCGCAGAGCCGGAAGACAGAAGCCGGGTGAGTATGAGAAGCAAGAAGACTTCGAAATCGGCGGCAGAAGACTCCGTTCTTCACTGAGGTAACGCACAGCACTGCAGCTGTGCGCCATTGCTCCCACACACCTCACATACTCCGGTCACTGTAAGGGTGCAGGGTGCAGCGCCCTGGGCAGCATATGGACCTCTTTTGGCAAAAGTACACATATATACAGTTGGGCACTGTTTATATGTATGAGCCCCCGCCAAGAAAATGCATATTTGAGCGGGACAGAAGCCCGCCGTCGAGGGGGCGGGGCTTCTCCCTCAGCACTCACCAGTGCCATTTTTTCTCCACAGCTCCGCTGAGAAGAAGCTCCCCAGGATCTCCCCTGTAGATTCACGGTAGAAGAGGGTAAAAAGAGAGGGGGGGGGGGGGCACATAAATGTGGTGCAAAAACACAATATACAGCAGCTACTGGGTTAACTTTAAGTTACTGTGTTATTCCTGGGTTATAGCGCTGGGGGGTGTGCTGGCATACTCTCTCTCTGTCTCTCCAAAGGGCCTTGTGGGGGAACGGTCTTCAAAAAGGGCATTCCCTGTGTGTGTGGTGTGTCGGTACGCTTGTGTCGACATGTCTGATGAGGAAGGCTATGTGGAAGCAGAGCGGAAGCAAATGAATGTGGTGTCTCCGCCGACGGCGCCGACACCTGATTGGATGGATATGTGGAAGGTTTTAAATGATAGCGTGAATTCCTTACATAAAAGGTTAAAAAAAGCTGAAGCCTTAGGACAGTCAGGGTCCCTACCCATGCCTGATCCTATGTCGCAGAGGCCGTCAGGGTCTCAGAAGCGCCCACTATCCCAAATTGTTGACACGGATACAGACATGGATTCTGACTCCAGTGTCGATTACGATGATGCAAAGTTACAGCCTAAATTGGCTAAATCCATCCGTTATATGATTATAGCAATTAAGGATGTGTTGCACATCACAGAGGAAACCCCAGTCCCTGACAGGAGGGTTCATATGTATGGGGAAAAGAAGCCGCAGGTAACCTTTCCCCCTTCACATGAGCTAAATGAGTTATGTGAAAAGGCTTGGGAATCTCCAGATAAAAAACTGCAGATTTCCAAAAGGATTCTTATGGCGTATCCTTTCCCGCCAACGGACAGGTTACGCTGGGATTCCTCCCCTAGAGTGGACAAGGCTTTAACACGCTTGTCCAAGAAGGTAGCCCTGCCGTCACAGGATACGGCTACCCTCAAAGATGCTGCGGATAGAAAACAGGAGGGTACCCTGAAGTCCATTTATACACATTCAGGTACCTTACTGAGGCCGGCAATCGCGTCGGCCTGGGTGTGTAGTGCTGTAGCAGCATGGACGGATACCTTATCTGTGGAACATGATACCTTAGACAAGGATACTATATTAATGACCCTGGGGCATATTAAGGACGCTGTCCTATATATGAGAGATGCTCAAAGAGACATTAGTCTGCTGGCTTCTAGAATCAATGCTATGTCGATTTCTGCCAGAAGGGTCCTGTGGACGCGGCAATGGACAGGTGATGCCGACTCAAAAAGGCATACGGAGGTTTTACCTTACAAGGGTGAGGAATTGTTTGGGGAGGGTCTCTCGGACCTGGTCTCCACAGCTACTGCTGGAAAGTCAAATTTTTTGTCATATATTTCCTCACAGCCTAAGAAAGCACCGTATTATCAAATGCAGTCCTTTCGATCTCAGAAAAACAAGAAAGTCCGAGGTGCGTCCTTTCTTGCCAGAGGCAGGGGCAGAGGAAAGAAGCTGCATAACACAGCTAGTTCCCAAGAACAAAAGTCCTCCCCGGCCTCTACAAAATCCACCGCATGACGCTGGGGCTCCACAGGTGGAGCTAGGCCCGGTGGGGGCGCGTCTTCGAAATTTCAGCCACAAGTGGGTTCACTCCCAGTTGGATCCCTGGGCAATAGAGATTGTGTCTCAGGGATACAAGCTGGAATTCGAAGAGATGCCCCCTCACCGATACCTCAAATCGGCCCTGCCAGCTTCCCCCCACGAGAGGGAATTAGTGTTAACTGCAATTCACAAATTGTATCTTCAACAGGTGGTGGTCAAGGTTCCCCTCCTTCAACAAGGAAGGGGTTATTATTCGACCATGTTTGTAGTCCCGAAACCGGACGGTTCGGTCAGACCCATATTGAATTTAAAATCCCTGAACATGTACCTGAAAAGGTTCCGGATCAAGATGGAATCGCTGAGAGCGGTTATCGCAAGCCTGGAAGGGGGGGGGGATTTTATGGTGTCTCTGGACATAAAGGATGCATACCTTCATGTCCCCATTTATCCGCCTCATCAGGCGTACCTCAGATTTGTGGTACAGGATTGTCATTACCAATTTCAGACGTTGCCGTTTGGTCTCTCCACGGCACCGAGAATATTTACCAAGGTTATGGCGGAAATGATGGTACTCCTGCGGAAGCAAGGGGTCACAATTATCCCATACTTGGACGATCTCCTCATAAAAGCGAGATCAAGAGAGCAGTTGCTGATTAGCGTAGCACTTTCTCTGGAAGTGTTACGGCAACACGGCTGGATCCTAAATATTCCAAAGTCGCAGTTGGTCCCTACGACTCGTCTGCCTTTCCTGGGCATGATCCTAGACACAGACCAGAAAAGGGTTTATCTCCCGATAGAGAAAGCTCAGGAACTCATGACACTGGTCAGGAACCTATTAAAACCAAAACAGGTGTCTGTGCATCACTGCACTCGAGTCCTGGGAAAGATGGTGGCATCATACGAGGCCATTCCCTTCGGCAGGTTCCATGCGAGGAGCTTTCAATGGGACTTACTGGACAAGTGGTCCGGATCACATCTTCAGATGCATCGGTTAATCACCCTATCCCCCAGGGCCAGGGTGTCACTCCTGTGGTGGCTGCAGAGTGCTCACCTTCTCGAGGGCAGCAGGTTCGGCATTCAGGATTGGGTCCTGGTGACCACGGATGCAAGCCTCCGAGGTTGGGGCGCAGTCACACAGAGCAGAAATTTCCAAGGTCTGTGGTCAAGTCAGGAGACTTGCCTTCACATCAACATCCTGGAACTAAGGGCCATATACAACGCCCTACGTCAAGTGGAGACCCTGCTTCGCGACCAACCGGTTCTGATTCAATCAAACAACATAACCGCAGTGGCTCATGTAAACCGCCAAGGCGGCACAAGGAGCAGGGTGGCGCTGGCGATGGCGGAAGCCACCAGAATTCTTCGCTGGGCGGAAAATCACGTAAGCGCACTGTCAGCAGTGTTCATCCCGGGAGTGGACAACTGGTAAGCAGACTTCCTCAGCAGACACGACCTCCACCCGGGAGAGTGGGGACTTCATCAGGAAGTCTTCGCACAGATTACAACGCGGTGGGAACTGCCACAGGTGGACATGATGGCATCCCGCCTCAACAAAAAGCTACAGAGGTATTGCGCTAGGTCAAGAGACCCTCAGGCGGTAGCTGTGGACGCCCTGGTGACACCGTGGGTGTTCCAGTCGGTCTATGTGTTTCCTCCTCTTACACTCATTCCCAAGGTGCTGAGGATAATAAGAAAAAGAGGAGTGCGAACAATCCTCATTGTTCCAGATTGGCCACGAAGGACTTGGTATCCAGATCTGCAAGAAATGCTCACAGAGGACCCGTGGCCTCTTCCTCTAAGATAGGACCTGTTGCAGCAGGGGCCCTGTCTGTTCCAAGACTTACCGCGGCTGCGTTTGACGGCATGGCGGTTGAACGCCGGATCCTAGCGGAGAAAGGCATTCCGGCGGAGGTCATTCCTACGCTGATAAAGGCTAGGAAGGATGTGACAGCTCAACATTATCACCGTATATGGAGAAAATATGTTTCCTGGTGTGAGGCCAGAAATGCTCCTACGGAGGAATTCCAGCTGGGCCGTTTCCTCCACTTCCTACAGTCCGGAGTGAATTTGGGCCTAAAATTGGGTTCCATTAAGGTCCAGATTTCGGCCCTATCCATTTTCTTTCAAAATGAGCTGGCTTCTCTACCTGAAGTTCAGACGTTTGTAAAGGGAGTGCTGCATATTCAGCCCCCTTTTGTGCCTCCAGTGGCACCTTGGGATCTTAACGTGGTGTTGAGTTTCCTGAAATCCCACTGGTTTGAACCACTCAAAACGGTGGAATTGAAATATCTCACGTGGAAGGTGGTCATGCTGCTAGCCTTGGCTTCGGCTAGGCGTGTGTCAGAGTTGGCGGCTTTACCACATAAAAGCCCCTATCTGGTTTTCCATGCGGATAGAGCAGAATTGCGGACCCGTCCACAATTCTTGCCGAAAGTGGTTTCATCCTTTTATATAAACCAACCTATTGTGGTGCCTGTGGCTACTACCGACTTGGAGGATTCCGAGTTGCTTGATGTGGTCAGGGCTTTGAAGGTTTATGTAGCCAGAACGGCTAGGGTCAGGAAAACAGAGTCTTTGTTTATCCTGTATGCTTCCAACAAGCTTGGTGCTCCTGCTTCAAAGCAAACTATTGCTCGCTGGATCTGTAACACGATTCAGCAGGCTCATTCTGCGGCTGGATTGCCGCTGCCAAAATCAGTTAAGGCCCATTCCACTAGGAAGGTGGGCTCTTCTTGGGCGGCTGCCCGAGGGGTCTCGGCATTACAGCTTTGCCGAGCGGCTACTTGGTCAGGTTCGAACACTTTTGCAAAGTTCTACAAGTTTGATACTCTGGGAGAGGAGGACCTTGTGTTTGCTCAATCGGTGCTGCAGAGTCATCCGCACTCTCCCGCCCGTTTGGGAGCTTTGGTATAATCCCCATGGTCCTTACGGAGTCCCCAGCATCCACTAGGACGTTAGAGAAAATAAGATTTTACTTACCGGTAAATCTATTTCTCGTAGTCCGTAGTGGATGCTGGGCGCCCGTCCCAAGTGCGGACTTCTTCTGCAATGCTTGTATATAGTTATTGCTTAAATAAGGGTTATGTTATGGTCTTAAATAAGGGTTATGTTATGGTTGCATCAGGGTTGACCTGTTGCTCTGTTGTTGTTCATACTGTTGACTGGGTATGTTTATCTCCAGTTATACGGTGTGGCTGGTTTGAATCTTGCCCTGGATTACCAAAATCCTTTCCTTGTACTGTCAGCTCTTCCGGGCACAGTTTCTCTAAATGAGGTCTGGAGGAGGGACATAGAGGGAGGAGCCAGAGCACACCAGACTCTAAATTCTTTCTTGAGGTGCCCATGTCTCCTGCGGAGCCCGTCTATTCCCCATGGTCCTTACGGAGTCCCCAGCATCCACTACGGACTACGAGAAATAGATTTACCGGTGAGTAAAATCTTATTTTTAAATATATGTTTACATAAAGTAGAAATAAATAAAATCAACATATTTTGTTTCTCAGATATAATACTGTACGTATATATTATTTATACGTAATGTGTACAATTATTTCAATAATTCTTTTATAGTTATTGAGCAAATGTGCACTGATGCAAAACTTCACCTGGCTAGCAAATTATTTTCATAGACTTGCTCAAGCACTACAGCAATTCTTAACAGGTGTTAACAACGGTGTTGACCACATACACTGGCAATAATGTAAGTGCACAACTCAAAATTCTCCCAGTTGCATGGGAAATGCAAACTATGGACCGCAGCCCAAATGCGGCCCTCAACCTGCTCCTATGTGAAACTCTGACCGGACCGCAGTTTGGAATCTTGAAGATATTGCCGCCGTGCGAGATGGGCAAAGCTGAGGCAATACCACCAAAGAAGAAACAGCATCTTATCTAGATATCCCTCTCCCCCGATGGAATCCAGTCACACTGTCAGCATTTACCACGTCGACATTCATGTCATCAATTTAGACAAGCTGCATGAGCTGACATGTTGTATGCCTACATTTTGACCATGTGGACATAACCTAACATTCCACACACAACCCGACAAAGCCTGCACCTCCTACCCAGAAGTAGTCAGACACAGGTTGGATAAGGACCTGAGGCTGCTTCTGATGAGATTAGGGACAATGCCAAGAGGAGGATAGGGACTGGGGCCTTTATCTGAGGCAGGACAGGCACTGGGGACTGCAGATTGAGGGTAGAGAACAGGAACAGTATTTTAGGAGGAGAGACACCATAGCCTGAGGATAATGCAGACTACAGGCATTATCTGACCAGAATATACACCAAAACCTCTCATCTGCAGCCAAGATCACAACGTCATTGTTTGCATTAGTACATTAATCTCATCACAGTGAATTAAACTGCAATCTAAAATCATTACAAATATGCTTATTTTAAGATAATAATTACTTGGAGACTAAAGGGCCCTACACACATGCCGATTTGTGTTAAAGATATGAACGATCTCGTTCATAAATGAACGAGAACTCGTTCATATCTTTCAGTGTGGAGGCTCCAGCGATGCGCGGCCCCGCGCTCGTTCATCGCTGGTCCCCCGTCGGCTGTGCATGCAGGCCAATATGGACGATCTCGTCCATATTTGCCTGCACTTCAATGGAGCCGCGTGACGGGGGGAGTGAAGAAACTTCACTCCACCCGTCACTGCCCCACCCGCCGCCGGGTCGCCCGTCGGCCGTATCCGCCGTCGGGCAGCTCGGCGGCGGATCGGCCAATGTGTAGGGCCTATTACTCTGAGAAGACAATTTGTGGCTCTCCAACCAAGTTATTTCCTTGGCACTCCAAGAAAAAAAGTTTGGATGCCTCTGGGTTACTGTATTGTGTATAATTTATATTTGAGTTTTTGACAAGTTAACAGTCACTTACGGGTAACCAAGTTCCATGAAGTTATTCCATGTTTGCTTCAGTGCCATTATTATGCCCATCTGCATGCATAAATCAATAAGGCATCCACTGGGGTGACACTGTAGATTAGTGGGGAAAGTGTACAGGATAAATGGATTGGACACATTAACACACAAATATATTTATATTTGTATTTTTTTTAAGACTGCTTGAGTTGCATGAACTGTTATACATACAGTAGAACCACTGCAAAACTACGTACCGTATATACTCGAGTATAAGCCGACTTTTTCAGCACCTTTTTTTGTGCTGAAAAAGCCACTTCGGCTTATACTCGAGTGAGTATTAAGGAAGTGCACGAACCGGCACTTCCTTTAACACACACACGCCGCTGCCGCCGGAGACGCAGGAGGGACACAGGAGAGCCGCGCACTGTGCCCTCCGTGTCCCTCCTTCAGAAGACAGCGTGGGAGCGACGGAGGGTAAGTAACAAACTGGCACTGTGGGGCATTCTGGCAGCATAAGGGCATATCTGGCACTGTGGGGCATATCTGGCAGCATGAGGGCATATCTGGCACTATGAGGGCTGTGTACGGCTAGAGCTGCATTTCCCACCCTAGGCTTATACTTGAGTCAATACGTTTTCTAAGGTTTTTGTGGTAAAATTAGGTGCCTCAGCTTATATTCGGGTCGACTTATACTCGAGTATACGCGGTATATGCTATATATGAGAGAGCTGACTTAATGAGTGCACTAACCTCTTCCAGTCGCCATCTGTTTATAAGCCTTAAATAAGCACCCGGTCTTCCTGTAAACCTTTAATGATAAAAACGTGCAGACAAATCAAACTACAAAAACATAAATGTTATGGAAAAACTTTTTGAATTAAACAATATCATTCAAATGTGCTAGTTTATTTCTCAGTACATTAGGACAGATACATCAGCAGCTATTGTTTAAAATTGTTTATTATATGTTTGCATAGACAAATTAGTAGAGTAATTTTTAAAACAATTGCACTAACTGATGTCATAGGCTTTAGGCCCCCATGCATCAGCAATCGATTGGGACGTTTTGCAGATAATTGTGTGAATAAATCTACAATGTATGGGGTTCACAGATCGCAGATTCAAACAAAAAAGTGATTGGGATTAGGGAATCTTTAAATTGTGATTGCTGATGTATGGGGACATTTAAACTGCACCCAAATACCAAATGCCACTTTAGATAATATTAAAATAGTGTTACTTAATAACAAATATCCACAATAGCTTTCACATAACATGAATAAGCTTACAAACACAGAATTATCTGAAGTTTTAATACACAATTTATAACTGCAAGAAAGTTGGGTGATAAATATGTATGTAAAGCAAAATGATCGGTTTCATCTTCAGGGTCCATAGTTTCTACAGGGTAAGACAAGTCTCAAGCAGTTGTTTAAGGGAGGGGACACTCCTGAGCAGAGAGGAGAATCCGGCATCCAAATGAAGCATCCTGAGAGGCAAAACTTATTAAAGTCATTAAACCTAAGAAAGGTGTGGACAGAAGACCACGTGGCCGCCTTGCACAGAAGCGCCATGGCGGACTGCCCACAAAGGTTGCACAGAGCGAAGAGAATGGGCAGAGACTGTAACCGGCACAGGGAGGTCAGCCTGCATGTAAACCTGTGATGTAAAGAGCCCTAAATTGGAAATTTTGCTGGAGAACAGCAAACCGGAAAAATTGTTGATGAGAGGGCGCTATAGGCACATGCAGGTAAACATCCTGAATGGCCAGAGACACCATAAAGTCCCCAGGTTCCAATGCTAGGACAATGAAGCAAAGTGTTTCCATACGAAACCTGGGCACTCGGATAAACTTAATTGAGATTGAGGACAGGTTGATGAGACCTGTTGGGTCTCTGAACCAAGAAAACGGTACAGTAAAAATCCATCCCTTGCTGTGTCGAAGGGACAGGGATTACTACGCCTGAGTGCAGCAGAGACTGAATGGCCTTCCTGAGGGCCAGGGCCTTGCTCCGGTCTGATGAAGGGCCTTTATAAAAGAACTGCTAGGGGGGAGAGCATCTTAGGATGGAGAGAGACCACTTTGTGCACCCTGGCATCAGTGGTGGTTTGACGCTTGGATTCTGCAACTGAGGAAGTTGGCCTCCAACCCTGGGATCAGCCAGAAGGAGGCTTGCCCTGTCAGGCCAAAGGTTTATCCTCACACTTGGTAGTTGGATGTCTGGTAGCCAAAACCTGTATAGCTCGGGGCTTGAAGACCTTTGTGGAAGTCGATCCTTTAGCTTTGCCTTGGGGACGAAAGGATCGAAATGAAGATGTCAGAGACTTCAGGGTAGATGCTGAGGACAGGAAAGCAGTTTTAGAGGCTGCTAGAGTAGCCACTATTTTGTCTAACTCTGCACCAAACAGGATCTCCCCAGAGTAAGGCAGTGATTCGAGGGCCTTCTTGGAATCTGTGTCAGCTTTCCAAGAGTGTAGCCAGATAATTCTGCGGGCTACCACCAAAGTAGCAGATGTCTTGGAAGCTAGGAGAACAGTATCCAAAGCCGCCTCGCCTAAATAGGAGGCTGCTTCCATAATATGAGTGATGTGAGTCAGCTGTTCCCTGGTAACATCAGAGGGAATGCTTTCCTCCAGAGCCTCTGCCCAGCTCGCAAGAGCCTTATCCACTCAGGCAGTGGCCATAGCCGGTCATGTAATAGCTACTGTAAGAGAATAGACAGATTAAGAAAAGCTTAAATTTTTCTATCCATAGTCTCCTTCAGGGAGGATGCAGTTGGGATACGCAAGGTAAAGCTTTTAACCAGGTGCGCCACGTGGGAATCCACTGTAGAGGAACCAGTTTATCGCAGCGGTGCGATCGGGTCAAAACTGTGCATGCGCGGGCGCATGCCAGACTGCCGAAGGCCGTCGCTGCAGTACGATCGCCTCTGCCTGATTGACGGGCAGAGGCAGTCGCTGGGCGGGGACGAAACGGCGGTGTTTGGCCGCCATTTCGTGGGTGCGGTCCAGCCAACGCAGGCGTGGCCGGACCGTGCGGGGGCGGGCCGCAGCGGCTGCGTGATGTCACACACAGCCGCTGTGGGTCGGGGAGCGATGAGTCGCTCCCGGCCAGTGCGCAGGAGCTGCGCTGGCCGGGAGCAACTCCTAAAGTGCAAAAACATCGCCGCTGTGCAATGCTTTTGCACTTCTGCGGGGGGGCCGGCACTGACATGCGGGGCGGGATAGCCCTGTGCTGGGCGTCCCCCCGCATGTCTATAAACATGTTCGTAGCCCTGCAAAATTTTGCAGGGCTACGATCAACTCAAAATGACCCCCTCATGACCACAAGGGATAGGGTAAAAAGAAGCCAGGTGTTTTGGTATCTGGAACTTTTTACTAGGTGTACTCCATGCTTCATGCATGAGGTCATTAAGCTGATCTGACTGAGGAAATTCAGCATTTACAACCTTCTAGCGTTTGAATAGCATAGCTTTTGGTTTAGGAGCAGACTCCTTCTCTTCTATTTGTAGAATGGATTTAACTGCCCGCACTAGTGCAGGTACATCCAAGGTAGAATGACGCACCTCCTCAACTGAGGGGGACACAGGGAGAGACGTCTGCCAATCAGCCTCCCCAGATGACACCTCAGAAGTTGAAAGCTGCGTAGACTGTGAGGATGGCACAGCATGCCTAGTAGCTTTAGTGGTAAAGGGTCTGTCCCCTTGTAACATCTGTTGAAAGGCTGCAGAAGTGTGAGTGAGAGAGAACATTCACCCAGGGCGGTGGCATAGAGGGAAGCGGTCAGTAACTGCTGTGGGAAATCCATTGGAGAAGGCAAAGCAGGAGCTATCTGCACCAAAGCCAGTGAGAATGAAGACACCCATGGGGCGTACTGAACAGGGACTGGCTGGTTAGGTGGGGTATAGCACGATGCACACAGACCATCTTGTACAATGTCCTGAGGGGATAACCCAGCTGAACAAGACTTACATGAGACCAGCGGGTTTGGTATTGGTTATGGGGGGGGTGAACGCAACAAGCCCCTTGCGGGCTCTCTGCGCTCACCATGCTGTGGGCTATGGGTGTTGTGGACACCCACGAGTGGGAATAGTCCCTGCTAGTCGGCATGCCAACTTGCGGAATTTAGAGGGGGGCAGGATGTAGCAGTCGGTAATGTGACCAGCGGTCACATAACTATATCCCAGACCAGCATAGGAGCAGCAGCGTCCTTGTTACCTTTGCCTTTTTTTAATAAGGGCACTAAAATCAACTACACATACCACAGTGGCTGGAAGTATATAGCACTGTATAATCAGGCCCTTGGGAGAAGTATATAGGGAGACTGGACCCACCATTCCCGGAGACCTGCAGCTTCAGTCCTGTATGTTAAAATGGCCGCTGAGTGTCTCTGAGGGTGGACGAGGAACAGCTCAGAGGTGGGAAACCGCTGTGGAATTGCGTCCTGAGCTGGGGAAGGGGTTGCTGGGAGAGAAATGGCCTCCCCTATGCTGACGTTACTTACCTCCAGGTGCCACTGACCTCCACAAACCCCAGCGCCAGTATTTAAATCCCCTGGTGGACTAGTGTGGTCCCAGACGAACCTCCGGTCCGCCTCCAGGATTGAAGGTGAGACTGCGTAAAAGATGCATTACCTGTCTCACCGTGCTCCAGCTGTAATCTGGGCTGTCCCCGGGGAGCTGACTAGCAGGTGCCCACTGAAATCACCAGACCAGTTACTGGTGTTGCGGCACTGGAGGGGAGTTGAAGGAATAGCAGCGCTGGCGTCCTTAGGACTGCCTGGCGCTTCTTGTGAAACTGAAGTAAAATAAAAATAAATGAAAACATAAAAAAAAGCATGGGGATCCTTAAAAGCAGCCCCAATGTTATAAGTGCATCTGGTTCCTGCCTGCACCAACACAAAACTGGATGGCCTAGGCTACGGGTAGGGTATGGGGAGGAAGGACCAGAGCATCTTAGGAGCGCTAAAATCTTTAACTGTATGGTGCCCGGTCGTACCCTACCACCTACACCTCCCAATGTCTCTCCCTGTGGAGACTATGGACCCTTAAGAAGAAATTCTTTATTTTAAGATAAAAAATATCAGGACTCTGGGGGTCATTCCGAGTTGTTCGCTCGCAAGCTGCTTTTAGCAGCTTTGCACACGCTAAGCCGCCGCCTACTGGGAGTGAATTTTAGCTTATCAAAATTGCGAACGAAAGATTAGCTAAATTGCGAATAGACACTTCTTAGCAGTTTCTGAGTAGCTCCACACTTACTCGGCATCTGCGATCAGTTCAGTGCTTGTAGTTCCTGGTTTGACGTCACAAACACACCCAGCGTTCGCCCAGACACTCCTCCGTTTCTCCAGCCACTCCCGCGTTTTTCTCAGAAACGGTAGCGTTTTTTCGCACACACCCATAAAACGGCCTGTTTCCACCCAGAAACACCCACTTCCTGTCAATCACATTACGATCACCAGAACGAAGAAAAAACCTCGTAATGCCGTGAGTAAAATACCTAACTGCTTAGCAAATTTACTTGGCGCAGTCGCACTGCGGACATTGCGCATGCGCATTAGCGACTAATCGCTCCGATGCGAGAAAAAAATAACGAGCGAACAACTCGGAATGACCCCCTCAGTGCAGAACCGTTTGTACACACTTGGAAGGGATTAAATCACTAGTGTATCTATAATGGGTGAAAGTTGGGCAGTGCACATGGGTCTCTGGGTCCAGGGGGGACCACACCGCACACCCTGGACACAGTTAATTATACTTACCACTCCATCCGCCCGGTGCTGGCTACAGAGCTGCAAATATCACTGAGAAAATGGCCTCTGCTGCCATTTCCGGTGATTCACACATGTGCAATGTACCCGGAGACCTGAGCATGCACAGTAGACTCTGGCACAATGCCAGAGTCTACTGCACTGTTGGAGAGGATGCATTCTGAGTAACATTGAGGTTTCATTAGAGAAATTGTAAAGCATGTTAAGTATACAGCACAGGTTGCTAGGACACCAAATTTAAAAGTGACACATGTATACTGAAATTATTTTAGATGTCTACATAGTTTTGACCCACGGAGGGTATCCAATTAGCCGCTATAACGCAGTTTCACAACATTTTATTGAATTTACGCTATCCAATTAGCTGCAAAAAGTTATCTGTGAAAAGTCTCCATAGAGTTTATCGCAAAATTCTCTTCACCATCTCTGAGCAGATGAAAAGTAGTGCAAAATACCTATTTTAAAGGTACAAATATGGGGATTTGGTTCAGAACCCCTGGGACACCCCCTGAATTACTAATTGGGCACTTAGATGTTCTAATTATTTTTAATGGGCCATTTTTGGGGGTAAAAAAAAATAATGGAAATTGGGGTACAAGGTATAGGACAGGTATATTGGGGTGCTTTATGAGTGGGACAAGTCTTTTTAGACTTGCAGTGGGACAAGTCTTTTTAGACTTGCAGTGGGACAAGTCTTTTTAGACTTGCAGTTGGGAGTAATAAATCCGTTTTCACTTTTTTTTTTTAAAGTCCCCTAAAATGACACAAATATATAGTCATACTCATTTTTATGTACCCCAAATTTAATGAGCAATTATTTTGCTGAAAAAAATAGCTACATTTTTTTTTACGTTTTATGATAAACAGCCATTTGACCCAATTTAATTATACCAAATAGTTTTATTATGGCCACTTATAGGCTTCTATAATGTTTTCCTATATTTGTTTGGCTTTTTGGGTGGTACAGGCAGATTTCCAAATGTTCTCCTATATCTATCTCTGGTTTTGCCAGCTAGAAAATTATCGCGCAAATCCTGTTATCGCCATTTTGGAATACGATAGGTGTAAAAAATGGGAGCGCGCAATCTGCGATAAGCTGATTTTTCGGGGAGATAGGTTCGATAACTTTAGCTAATTGGATGCCCCCCATACTGCATAAATTCCAGTTTAATCTTAGATTAAAAACTATTACACATATTAGGATAGTAAATACATGTTATCTAACAGTTATCTGCATTCTGGACAACCATGCAGCCGTAACTGCAGTGCCTGGCAGAGGGGGTGGGGCTAAATGACGGGATTCACATAATTTAGCCCCACCCCCTGCCCGATGACCCGCAAATCACAGTATTTTCTCACAGCATTTTAAGGGGCGGGGCCTAATGATGTAACAGCCTGGCCCCGGAAGCACCCAGCAGCGTCTCCTCTCCGGGCTTCTCCTGAAGAGGAGACAGAAATAATAATGTAGTATTCCTCAAAAAGTGTGTTTCTGTGCGGAGATATGGGTTTAAAAAAAATATATATCTTTTCTGTCAGGTGACAAAATGTGGGCTCACTTAATTCACATATGCCTTAATAACGTTAACCTTACAATTCTGAAAATTTGAAGAAGACCCTAAGGTAAGCTGCATATTCATAGCTCTATATTGTGGATTCTTTCCCCAAGTGGAACATACAGTATATAAATCCTTACCATAAATAAATACAGAATTATTATTATTATTATTATTACTATTATTATTATTATTATTCTTAATAATAATAATAATAATAATAATAATAATAATAATAATGTGATGTAATCAATAGCAACCAATCTGATACTGCTATTTTCCTAGCAAAGCTTAAAAAAATGAAAGCTTCTAGTTGCTATGGTCTACAGCAGATTTTTTCTGCACAGTTTTCATATTTTATCTTCTAAATGTTTAATATTCTGTAAAAAGTAAAAAAATAAAAGAAAATGCACAATGTATAACATTACCTTCCAAGGAAGAATGCTATGTAAAAGGTCGAACTGTTCAGATTGACAAACTGAAAAAGAAACATTTTCAAAGTAAAGCTGTTCTCCCACTCTGATTCAGTACGTGGCTGTTCTGTGGGTAAAAACATGTGCAAAACTGTAGATTTTAAAAGCAATTTTTGAACTCTCAAGCACTGAACAAACAAATACACATACACACATATACACTACTGGTCAAAGTTTTAGAACACCAACACTTTTTTACTGAAATATACACAGTTTAATGTCTCAATTTACACAGGAATTAAAGAAATAACAAATAACCTGGAGCTAATTATTTGGACCTAAAATTAAATCATAGAAACACAAGTTTTCACTTATCAAAGTAGCCATCTTTTGCAAATATAACTGATGAACACACTTATGGCATTCTTTATATAACGGAAATCAAATGTTCTTCAAGAGGTTCTTGCCAATACTGTTGCAGAAGTTCCGAGAAGTTTGTAGGTTGCTTTGCTTTCACCATTCTGTCCAGTTCGTCCCAAAGCAGCTCAATAAGGTTTTAGTCTGGAGACTTTGCCGGCTATTCCATGGTTATGGAGCCTACCATCTTGTTCCTTGAAGGTATATCTGACATAGCCCAGAAGAATATTTTGGGTCATTATCCTACTATAGTATGAAGTCTTGACCATTCAGGTGTAGACTATTGGGTATTGCAAAATGCTGTGGTAGAATGCCCCTTTGGTTCAGAGTGCAAGTCACTTTGGGCAAGTAGCCGACTCAGTATGCAGCAAAAGAGCAATAGACCATCACTCTTCCTCCTCCATGTATGACAGTTGGTGTCACACACTGAGGAACTATACTTTTGCCTACTCAATGGCATATATAAACCATGTGTGATGTACCGAATATACAGCATCAAATCTTCTACTCTCCATTAGTCTACTGGCAGACTAGGCAAGCCTCTTTTTCCTGTTTTGGCTTTTTAACTACCACTCGACCTGTCGAGACCTGCAGTCTTCTTTTCGCAGCTGAAACTGAGACTTGCTTACTTTCACAAGTGTTTTGCTGTGCTTGAAGCTGTTGCCCTGTGAGCCACCTATAAAGCTGTTGCCACTCAGAAATTTGTCATCTGATTTAGTTGTGGATTTGGTTCTGCCAGACCAATTACTCTAGTTTAAATGTGCCTTTTGATGGTGTACTCAGTGACACCTTGGCTTTCTTTGCAAATCCTCTAAAGAAAATCCCTACACTTTTAAGGGTTACAATAGAAATATATTACTTCCTGCAGTTATTGTCCAAATAATGCTTCAGAGTGTGTAATAACAGTCCTTTCCAACACTTCTTTTATACAGACGTGGGGATGTAATAAAGTAATCAACAGCATTTGGTACACCTGTAGGAATTATTTGCATCAACTTCAGTGCAGAATTTACATCCATTCCTGCAGGACTTTTGTACATTACCTAGGTACCTTTGCTGGTTATTCACTGGTTTTGGATTGCTGGGGGTGTTCTAAAACTTTTCAATATACACTGCTCAAAAAAATAAAGGGAACACTAAAATAACACATCCTAGAATGAATGAAATATTCTTATTAAATACTTTGTTCTTTACATAGTTGAATATGCTGACAACAAAATCACACAAAAATTATTAATGGAAATCAAATGTATTAACCCATGGAGGTCTGGATTTGGAGTCACCCTCAAAATTAAAGTGGAAAAACACACTACATGCTGATCAAACTTTGATGTAATGTCCTTAAAACAAGTCAAAATGAGGCTCAGTAGTGTGTGTGGCCTCCATGTGCCTGTATGACCTCCCTACAATGCCTGGGCATGCTCCTGATGAGGTGGCGGTTGGTCTCCTGAGGGATCTCCTCCCAGACCTGGACTAAAGCATCCGCCAACTCCTGGACAGTCTGTGGTGCAACGTAGCGTTGGTGGATGGAGCGAGACATGATGTCCCAGATGTTCTCAATTGGATTCAGGTCTGGGGAACGGGCGGGCCAGTCCATAGCATCAATGCCTTCGTCTTGCAGGAACTGCTGACACACTCCAGCCACACGAGGTCTAGCATTGCCTTGCATTAGGAGGAACCCAGGGCCAACCGCACCAGCATATGGTCTCACAAGGGGTCTGAGGATCTCATCTCGGTACCTAATGGCAGTCAGGCTACCTCTGGCGAGCACATGGAGGGCTGTGCGGCCCCCCAAAGAAATGCCACCCCACACCATTACTGACCCACTGCCAAACCGGTCATGCTGGAGGATGTTGCAGGCAGCTGAACGTTCTCCTTGGCGTCTCCAGACTCTGTCACGTCTGTCACATGTGCGCAGTGAGAACCTGCTTTCATCTGTGAAGAGCACAGGGCGCCAGTGGCGAATTTGCCAATCTTGGTGTTCTCTGGCAAATGCCAAACGTCCTGCACGGTGTTGGGCTGTAAGCACAACCCCCACCTGTGGACGTCGGGCCCTCATACCACCCTCATGGAGTCTGTTTCTGATCATTTGAGTAGACACATGCACATTTGTGGCTTGCTGGAGGTCATTTTGCAGGGCTCTGGCAGTGCTCCTCCTGTTCCTCCTTGCACAAAGGCGGAGGTAGCGGTCCTGCTGCTGGGTTGTTGCCCTCCTACGGCCTCCTCCACGTCTCCTGATGTACTGGCCTGTCTCCTGGAAGCGCCTCCATGCTCTGGACACTACGCTGACAGACACAGCAAACCTTCTTGCCACAGCTCGCATTGATGTGCCATCCTGGATGAGCTGCACTACCTGAGCCACTTGTATGGGTTGTAGGGAGGTCATACAGGCACGTGGAGGCCACACACACTACTGAGCCTCATTTTGACTTGCTTTAAGGACATTACATCAAAGTTGGATTAGCCTGTAGTGTGTTTTTCCACTTTAATTTTGAGGGTGACTCCAAATCCAGACCTCCATGGGTTAATAAATTTGATTTCCATTGATAATTTTTGTGTGATTTTGTTGTCAGCACATTCAACTATGTAAAGAACAAAGTATTTAATAAGAATATTTCATTCATTCAGATCTAGGATGTGTTATTTTAGTGTTCCCTTTATTTTTTTGAGCAGTGTATAAAACTGTATATATAAATACATACACACACACACACACACACACACACACACACGCACATACATACACAGGGTGATTCAAAAGTCGCAGTACACCCTTATGTTTAAAAAACTTTGCAGGAAATGGGAAAACTGAATAAAAACCGGTATGGTTGAGGTGGGCTATCTTTTATTGTGTGTACTAAACATGGGTGCCGTCCTGAAATCGGCCATCTTGAATCTAAGTCAAACAACATCAGAATTTGCTGAAAAAATTATTGCAGCAAACAGATTTGAAATAGCAGTTATGGTTCAAAAGTTACAACCCTTTTTTTTTTTTTTTTTACAGGTAACTGAAGATGGCTTTGACAAAAGAGGGGAGAATTTAGGTCATTTTGACGTCTGGAGAACAAAGTTTCAGTGTCATAGCAGTAGCACTTCAGTATGACACGTCAGTAGCACTTTTTTTATCATCAATTATATTTTATTAAAAGTTTTGTTCCGTTAACCACGGAAAGGAGAAGAATACAGAAAAAAAGAGAGGGGGGAGAGGGTTGGGGAGCAGGGAAATGGGGTCAGACAACACATTACCAAATTAATTATACAAACATTGAATACACAAAATAAAAAAAACATAATATATGAAACATATAGGAAGAAGGCATATACAATAAAAGAGCAAAAACAGTCCACCTTATGAAAAAGAATACTAAAGCCAAAATACATAAAACTAATCTGTTTCAAGTAGACAAATTAGCTCCATTTCTCGATGTGGAGTATTCATGCCATCTGAACCATCTAACAGACCAATGGAGAAGTAGCTTTAAAAGATTAGGGTAAACCCAGGGTTTCCATCTGAAAGGCATGGTGAATATTTTGGATAATTGTTGGAAGCGTTGAGGGGGGAGGGATTTTTCCAATCTTGGGCTATCGCAGCTCTAGTGGCAATAAGTATGTGACCTAGGACATAGCGATCCGCGTTAGGCAGATCACTTGGGTAGACATGTAAAAGAGCTAGAGAAGGAGACGCACGGAGGGTGAAAAGTAAAACTTTGGATGCGAGGGCAGAAACATCCTTCCAAATCTGACGGATCGTCGGACAAGTCCAAAAAATGTGGTAGAGATCTCCCACCCCCGCACAGTCCTCCAACATAATTTGGAAACCGTAAGCCAGATTCTATGTAATTTGGCTGGTGTAAAATAAAGGCCATGTAATAACTTAAAATGCATCTCTATGTGGTTGTTACAGTTAGACATAGTATGGGTTGAGAGAGAAATCGACTCCCATTGTTGCTGAGCAAAGCAGCACAGCAGATCCGATTCCCATTTAAGGTGTGACTGTGATTTATGTACCAATTCAGCATCGTTCTCTACTGCATACCAAAAACGTATAGACCCCCTACAATTGCCAAAGAGGATCTTCGCAAGTATAGTAGGCGGTGGCAAAAGTATTGGTCCTGAGGACCGTATGGTACTAGTTATCCACTGGACGATACGATTGTATAAAATTAATTCAGTAGAGGGGAGGTTATATTGAAGTTGGAGCATATTAAACGGGGGAATTGTTGTACCATCGACAAATGCATTAACAGTAACAATACCACTGGATACCCACTTAGACATATTTAAAACCGGAATCATGCCAGAAAGAGCAGACAGGGATAGAGTGCGAGAAGGTAAAGAGATAGATTTAGAGGAAACCAAGATAGTATCCCACGCTTTAAGTGAGTCCAGAAAGGCACGTGGTGTGTGTTGTGTAAGGGGCCTCTGTTGAGTCGGGGTCCATAAAAGGTTTAGCAGGGGAATACGAGAATACAACTGTTTCTCCAGGTCTACCCATAACTTCCTACCCGCTGGCAAAGACCAATCTCATATTTGCGCCACCAGGCAAGCAAATTGGTATTTTCGTAGATCTGGAACTGCCAGACCTCCAAGATTTTTTGGTTTTGTTAAACGGCAGTAAGCAATGCGGCGGGGGGGGGGGTTTCTTCCGCCATATATACCGGAGTATGACTGAGTGAATTTGACCAAGGAACTTTTGGAGGATGATATAGGGGATCGAGCGAAAGAGATACATCAGTTTAGGCAATATAGACATTTTGTACGCTGCCAATCTGCCTAGCCACGATACTTCTAAGCCGACCCATCTTTTGAATAGAGGTTCTATTTGAGACAAGAGGGGATTGTAATTAAGCTCCATTACTTTAGACAATGAATTAGGGATGTTGATACCCAGGTATAAGATATGATCCGTCTTCCGGTTATATCTGTAAGACTGCCTAAGTTTAGATAGCTTATCAGTCTGCATATTAAATGGTAGCACTTCAGTTTTTGCAGTATTAAGTTTATAAAACGAGGAGGCACTGTAGCGATCAATAATCGCATGTAAGGCCAGTAGAGAGGTGTCAGGGTGTGTGACGAACAAGAGTATCTCCTCTGCCAAGAGACTGAGTTTATGGAGAAATGGCCTCCTCCCCTCTATGCATAATACATTCAGGAAGGTCAAAAACCCTTCTTGTGTTGTCAGTAGATTGTCTACCCCGTACAAAGCCTACCTGATCTGGATGGATAATGTGTGAGATGAAAGGGGATAATCTATTTGCTATAAGTTTAGAGAAGATCTTCAAGTCAGTGTTGAGGTATCGGCCTGTAATTCTGACATAGGGAGGGATCTTTCCCAGGTTTATGAATAGTGATAATACGTGCCTGCAGCATTTCCTCAGGCAGGGAACCACCATCAGTGGCATATTGATATAAAGAGGCGAGGACCGGTACCAGAGTAGGGGCAAATTTTCTGTAAAAAAAATTAATGAATCCATCCGGACCAGGAGCCTTCCCTATTGGTAGAGATTTAATGGCCGCTGTTATTTCTTCCTCTGACCAAGGAACATTAAGGGACTCTAGGTAATCTGATGACAACGTAGGCAAGTGAAGGGTCTCCAAAAAAGAAGCTATTAAAAGAGGGGTGGGTTGTGGAGTGCCAGGGTCAGAGTTCAGGTTATACAAGTATTGGTAGTAAGTAGCGAAAGCATCTGCTATGTCAGACAGATTCAAAAGTTTCTTCCCATTAGGCAGCTGAATGCACTTGATTCTATTCCTAACATGACGTAGTCTTAGCCTGTGGGCCAGGAATTTACCAGATTTATTACCTAAAATATAAAATTTCTGTTGGAGTTTGGTGTAAGCATGCTGCATACGGGTAAAGAATAATTTTTGGAGCTGATTCCTAATCGAGACTAGTTTACGTTTCAGAAGACGGGAGGGTCGAGATCTATTTAAAGACAACTTGAAGCAAGCGACATTCTAAATCCTCTTGCTGGCTTAAATACTGTCTCTTTAGTCTAGCCCCCATCTGGATAGCCACCCCACAAAGAACTGCCTTAAGCACACACCAATGGGTAGGGACGGATGTGTCAAGGGGGGCATTCGTAGCTAAATAAGTAGTCATGGCATCAAATAGGGCAGTAGAGGCGTCAGGAGAGGACACAATATAATCTGGTAGTCTACAAGGATGGGGAGGCATCTTAGAACTGTCATAATTCCAAGACCAAGTCACCGCTGCACGATCAGACTACACTACTGGGATAATAGTTGATCAAAATGTATGTTGTAAGGACAACTTATCTAACAAGATCAAATCTACACGGGAATACGAGTTGCGAGGGTGAGAAAAGAAGGTATAGTTTTTAACTGTAGGGGACTGTATGCGCCAAACATCGTAAAGATCAAATTCTGATAACAATCATCCCAAGGGGGCGTAGCCCTCCAGAGGGTCCCCCAGAAGACGCGGACCTATCTAACTTTTCATCCAGGACCATATTGAAGTGTTCCATAAAAACTACATGGTCTTTTTGAACCGTCTGTACGGTCTCAAATAAATTTACGCAGAAAGGGGAGCTGATTGGTATTCGGGGCATATAAAGAAACAATCGTAACAACTTTGTCGTTCAGTTTTTCCACTAAAATTAAGTACCGCCAATCTTTATCTGGTAATTGGGAGGTGAGCTCAAAATGGACCGTATTGTGAAATAGGATAGCAACTCCATGCCTTTTAAATGGGCCATTAGCATAATAGCCAGTGGGGTCTCGAGAGTTGAGAAGGCAGGAGGAGCAATAGATGAAAAGTGTGTCTCTTGGAGGCCAACAACTCTAGCTTTTTCTCTATGAAAAGTATCTAAGGCTTGGCGTCTTTTATTAGGGGAATTAAGGCCGTTTACATTCAGCGAGAAAAACTTAACCATCTGGGGTTCTGAAATGGAATAGTCTAACGTAATCAGACTCCCAAGAGAAGGAAAAGGACAAAAAGGGAATAGGAAAAATGTGAATAGTAGAATAAGATAGCATAGAAAAAGAAACAGAGAAGAGAAAAACTGAAATAGCCCTACAACGAGGACCACAGTGTTTGTTGCCTAAAAAAATGGCAACAAATCAAAAGCATTGTGGGCGTGGCCTCAATGGGTCCAACTCAAACAGTAATAATCAAAGAAATTGAAATGCATCCAGGTACGATTAAGACATAACATAATATAATATAATATACTGACCGTAACTGTATAATTATAACAGGGAGAAAATAGCGATTCACATTAAACCAAGGAGCAGAGTTCACCATAAAACAAAATAAAGCACGAACATGATGAGGTTTGCGAGCTGGAAACCGAAAGCAGAACCAGCTCACAAACCCAGTAGAGGTAGACATCTAGAACACAAACCTGCGGGCAATACAAACACACAGTTACTAGTAAACTAATGAAAACTACTAAAACAGGCTCCGATCTCACTACTCTGATGACAGCAATGACACCCCTAGTTAGAGGAGAAGTAGAAGGTCAAGAGCAGCAAGCAAATAAGTCTGTAGTTACAAAACCCACAGGTCCGTAAAGGATATCAAAGAATCAGCACAACTTCAGTTCGCTGGAAGCAGGGGAGATGCACGTGTCTTAGGCTGTGGAATCACAATGTCCCAGTCCACCAATAATTTAACTCCAGCTTCAAATGAAGATATTACGTACGAAGAAGAGTCGTACGTATCTGACTATAATCTTGACGGGGAAACCCCACCTGTATTGGATATCATTGTCTCATCGAGCAGCCTTAAGGATATCCTCTTTAACATAGAAGAAATGGACTCTCAAGAGGGTATCTCTGGAATAATTAGATGCATATCCACCTCTCGGCTTAGGCAAACGGTGAACTCTATCAACAAGCAAGTCTTGCTCTGTAGCTGATGGGAGAAGCTTCCGGAATAGTTTGGTGACATAGTCCATCAACTCAGACGGTGAAACGGAATCGGGAATGCCTCTAATCTTAAGATTGTTTCTCCTTGACCTGTCCTCAAGGTCCGCGATCTTTTCACGTATTGAGGACACCTCCGCTTGCAGCTCCGCATGAGAGGACAGGAGGTCATTATGTGACGCCACAGGTTCCTGCATGTTATCCTCCAGATGGTCGGTCCGACCAGCAATGCCAACAATGTCAGTCCTGAGTGTTTGGATGGAAGATTCTAGGCCTGACAAAACATCGGAACGGAATGCAGTGAACATTGTGAACATAGATTGAGTTGTTAGAGGAGCCTGTGGGTCCAAATCTAACACCAGAGTTGCAGGTGTAGTTGGAGAAGGGATTTGGATGGGGTAGAGGGAGTGAGGGAGTGCACCAGAGTCAAGTTAGAGGATTTCTGACTTGAATTGGAGACTTTAGGAAATCGTACAGGAGCAGGCAAACAGGGTTTTTTACCCCCTCTCTTCATTGGCATGTTTGAAGAAGCAAGGAAATCCCGTGAAGACGTGAAATCCGTAATATAGAAGCAAAGAGTTAGCGGTATGACGGTCAGTATTCGATGATCACTGCATGAGTGGAGAGAAATATCAACCCATCAGGGAAGGAGGGGTGCACTTATGCTATGAAGACCATCGTAGGAAGCAACAAGATGTAGCCAAGGCCGGAAGGAGAGTTGTACGCACTGATGAGCAGCAAACAGAACCAACCGCAGGACACTTTGGCAACGGAAGCTGGAACCACACTTGTAGAAAGCCTGGATAGAAATCTGCCAAATCCCCAGGGTTAAAGCTGATAAAGCTCTAGTCGCCGTACATGTTCTCCCAGCGAGGCCTCCAGCAAGCACCGCTCTGGGCCTCCGTAGCGCTGTAGCTCCCAGCCGGCAGTAGAGCGAAGCAGAAGGACAAGTCAATACTTCGGTGCCACGCCGCGGCTCCGAGAGGGATCCCCAGCTCTATCGTGGGTATGTTCTGCGCTGCGACTCTCCGCGTTCGACAGTGTGGTGCAAATCCAGAATTCAGGACCTCGTTCACAGATCAGGTGCAGGCCGCAGCCCGCTAAGACAGCAGTGCCGTCCTACGTCTCCGCAGCAGTATAGTTAGGGAGAGGTGTGGGCAGCAGCAGCCAAACCACTTACCCCCTGCCGACCACTCCTGTTGTGGAGAAACAATGGGGTCACAGTTATGACAGTTCTCCAAGCCCCCAGTCCCCACCAGAGTGCACAGGGTTAATGGAGGAAGGGGCAGCCCAGGTGAGCACAGCTACCTGATTAATACAGTGGGAAGGCGGGCTGGGAGCTTCCCAGCAGTAAGTGTAGCCTCTGGAGACTGGGAGGCAGCCACCTCCAAAGAGCCAGCAAAGTTCCCCAGCACGGAGGTACGGGGACCCGCACTTTCTGTCGCAGGTGATCAGAAGGGAGAGCCGCAGAGGGAGCCCCTGTGAAGAGAGCCATCACCGAGGCTCTCAGCGTAAGCGGCCGGCCAGGGAGCAGAGGACTGCAGGGAGGGCACAGGGAAGCGGACCATGGCCTCCGGGGGACACGCCGCGGGTGCGAGGCTGCCGGAAACCGCTCCTAATCCAGGCCCCGGCTTCAGTAAGGAGTACAGGCCACAATCTGCAAGGACGCTAGGAAGCATCCCCCGGCTCTGCGGACCAGAACACCCTAAAGGGAAAGGTACAGTGGGGCAGATATGGTGGGGCACCAGCGGGAAGGAGTGCTCAAGGGGGGTCAGGGAGAGGGGTTTAAGGAACGCCAGCCAGGATCTCTTTTCAGCCGCGTCCACCCTCGATGCCCGCCAGGCCACGCCCCCATCAGCAGCACTTTTTGGATGACCACTCCGTGACTTGTCAGCCACAGTCCCAGTTTCTCGGAATTTGGAAATTAGGCACCTGACAGTGTTATGTGAAATCGGATGTCTATCTGGGTGCCACTTGTTGAAATCTGCAGCTATGACACGGAAACTTCATTCTCCAGACATCGAAATGACCTCAATTCTCTCCTCTTTTGTCAAAGCCATCTTTAGTTACCTGCAACAAAAAAAGTGTTGTAACTTTTGAACAATAACTGCTATTTCAAATCTGTTTTAAATAAACTTTTCAGCAAATTCTGATGTTGTTTGATGTTACACGACCCCCTTTCCATTTGAAAAAGCTGACTTAGATTCAAGATGGCCGATTTCAAGATGGCGCCCATGTCTAGTACATACCCTAAAAGATAGTCAACCTCACCCATACCTTACTGGAGTATTGCGTTTTCCCATTTCCTGCAAAGTTTTTGAAACAAAAGGGTGTATTGCGACTTTTGAATCACCCTGTATACATATCTATATGTATATATACACACACACACATATACGCACACAAATACAAACACAGCTTACAGGTAGTCATAGATTAATGGCTTACAGAGAACGTACTCAGAATTAAAGAGAGCAGTATGAGGGCACATTAACTATGGGTCATGGATTTTTTTGATTTTATCACAGCATTCACTAACTACATGGATCATCTTTGTAAAGGAAGGCTTTTATTAATAACTTTTCTCCATTTCAAAAGTGAGTGGGGTTCTGGAATAACTTAACTGATAATAACTTTGTTGCTATAGCAACTGCTGCAACATGAGCAGCCAGGCCAGCAGTGTAACTGATGTACTGAACTTCCCTGTCACTTTTATAAATATGTTCCATATTTTTCTTTCAACAATCTGCTTTCCACTAATCCATTCTGTAAACTACAGAGAATCAAAATGTTATGTTATTGTTATTACAATTAACTTAACAGCCTTTTGACGAAGCAATTTTGTCATTTTTGGTGCATACTGTAGAATTACACTAAGTATTTAACTGTAATATTGAACTATAATATTGATATAACAAGGCCACATGTGCGTAGTGTCTTAAAAGGCAGTGAAGACCTAACCACTTATTTTACGTGATTGTCCTCTGACAGACAGCAATGAGAGATAATAGGATTTTGGTACTTACCAGGTAAATCCTTTTCTTTGAATCCATAAGGGACACTGGAGTACTCTTGGGATATGGACGGTTCCACAGGAACTAGGCACTGAATAAATTAAAATTTGAGACTACTCCTCCCCTCCATATCCCAGAGTACCTCAGTGTTTTTTTACTGAGCCGAACAGGAGCTATAGAGGTTGACAATGGAGAAATACATATAACAAAAACGGACAACAATAAAGTTGACACATAACGATACTGACAACTAACAGTTGACACCAACCCGATAGAATTACTAATTTGAAACAGTCGGTAAGAGTGTGTTACCATAAGATTTTCTGAACCTACCACAACCAGGTAAAACTGCTCTGGGTGGGCGGCCAGTGCCCCCTATGGATTCAAAGAAAAGGATTTACCTGGTAAGTACCAAAATCCTATTTTCTTTTTCATCCGCTAGGGGTCACTGGATTACTCTTGGGACGTACCAAAGTTTCCCCCGTGGGCGGGAGAGCTGTTTGGCACCTGTAACACTAGACGGCCAAAGCTAGATGCTGATGCCGCAAAAGTATCAAACTTGTAAAAGCGCACAAACGTGTGCACTGAAGACCATGTAGCCGCACGGCAAAGCTGTGTCGTAGAAGCTCCATGACCAGCTGCCCATGACGTTTCTACAGAACGTGTGGAATGAGCTGTTACTAATGTAGGAGGCTGTAACCTAGCATGAAGGTAAGCCTGACGTATAGTCAGTTTTATCCATCTAGATAAGGTCTGCTTAGAAGCTGGCCAACCCAACTTGGCCGCATCATAGAGGATAAACAACGTATCCGTCTTACGAACTGTAGACGTTCGGGATACATAAACGCGTAATGCGCGTACCACATCCAAGGTTCCAGAATCTCCTGTTAACACAGGAACTACTATTGGTTGATTGATGTGGGAAGAGGACACTACTTTTGGTAGGAAAGCGGGATTCGTCCGAAGTTACGCTCTGTCATCATGAAACACTAAATACGGTGGCTTGCATGACAAGGCACCCAAATCTGAAACACGCCTTGCCGAAGCCAAGGCTAGGAGAAAAATTGTTTTCCAAGTGAGAAACTTAATATCCACTTGTTGTAAGGGTTCAAAATAAAAAGACTGTAAGAAATCTAAAACCAGATTCAAGTCCCATGGCGCAGTAGGTGGAGTGAATGGAGGCTGTACTCTGAGGACACCCTGCATAAAGGTGTGTACCGGCGGCAATAGAGCCAATCTTCTTTGAAAATAAATTGACAACGCAGATATCTGCACTTTTAGTGTGGATAAACGCAGACCTCCATCTAACCCCATCTGTAGCAATAACAAAAGACGGGATAACTTGAAAGACGATGTCGGAAACTTCCGAGCTTCACACCAACCTATATAGGCACGCCAAATTCTGTAATAATGAGCTGCCGTAACCGGCTTCCTAGCTCGTAACATGGTTGGTATAACTGATTCTGGAATGCCCTCTCTTCTTAAGAGGGCGGTCTCAACAGCCACCCCGTCAAACGCAGCCGCGCTAAATCGGGGTAAAGGAACGGACCCTGTTGTAACAGGTCCGGACGTAGTGGGAGCGGCCAAGGATCGTCTGCGAGTAGACCGCGGAGATCCGAAAACCAAGCTCTCTGAGGCCAATGAGGCGCCACTAATATGACTGTGACGGACTCTCTTTTGATCCGTTTTAGCAATAGAGGGAGCAGCGGAAACGGTGGAAACAGATACACGAGACTGTATGGCCACGTGATTGTGAGAGCATCCACCGCCACTGCCTTTGGATCTCTCGTTCTGGACACGTACTGGGACGTTTGATGATTGTGGCGAGATGCCATCAGGTCCACCTGCGGGTAACCCCACTTCTAGACCAACATGTGAAACACTTCTGGATTTAATGACCATTCTCCTGGATGAAAATCCGACGGCTGAGAATCCGCCTCCCAGTTGTCCGCTCCCGGAATGAATACTGCTGACAATATCACTTGGTGATATTCGACCCAATTGAGGATTCAAGCTACTTCCCGCATTGCCATGCGGCTTTTCGTTCCTCCTTGTTTGTTGATGTATGCGACCGCCGTCGCATTGTCTGACTGCACCTGAACAGCCTGAGCCTGCAGCATGTGCACTGCTTGTCGTAACGCATTGTAAATTGCCCAGAGTTCCAGGACATTTATAGACAGCAATCTTCCGTGATCCGCCCAGAGACCCT
Source organism: Pseudophryne corroboree (assembly GCF_028390025.1). Classification (NCBI taxonomy): domain Eukaryota; kingdom Metazoa; phylum Chordata; class Amphibia; order Anura; family Myobatrachidae; genus Pseudophryne; species Pseudophryne corroboree. The sequence continues at coordinate 571,514,015 of NC_086449.1, forward strand.
GGAGCTGATAATTTTGAACTACTGCTCCCCAACCTCTGAGACTCGCTTCCGCCGTGAGAATTATCCAATTCCAGGCGCCGAACCGTTTCCCTGCGGTTAGATTCTGTACTTTGAGCCACCAGAGTAGAGACACTCTGGCCCTTGGAGAAAACCTCACCCTGTGGTGAATCTGCAGATGCGAGCCCGACCACTGTGTGAGCACATCCAGTTGAAAAGGACGTGAGTGAAATCTTCCGAACTGAAGCGCTTCGAAAGCCGCCACCATTGTGCCTAAGATGCGAATGCACAAATGAACCGAGACTGTGCGTGGCTTGAGCACTAATTGTACCAGATGACGAATGACCTGTACTTTCTGTTCAGGTAGGCAAATTCTTTGATTTACCGTATCGAGAACCATACCTAGGAATTGAATTCGTTGAGACGGAATTAGATGTGATTTTTTGAAGTTGACAATCCAACCGTGGTGAACCAGTACATTGTATGTCAGCAATGCCTGTTGAAGGAGGATTTGTTGAGACGGGGCTTTGATGAGTAAATCGTCCAAGTACGGAACTATTATCACTCCTAGGGAACTGAGATGAGCTATCATCACAGACATCACTTTGGTGAATACCCGAGGCGCTGACGAGAGGCCAAACGGTAGAGCCTGAAACTGGTAATGGTTCTGTCGTATTGCAAACCGCAAGAACCTTTGATGAGGTGGCCAAATCGGAATGTGTAAGTACGCATCCTTGAGATCCAGCGCAATCATGAATTCCTGTGGCTCTAGGCCTGCAATTACTGACCGCAGAGATTCCATCTTGAATCTGTAGTAAGTGACGTACTGATTGAGGCCCTTTAAGTTCAATATTGGTCTGACCGAGCCATCCGGCTTTGGTACCACAAACAGACTGGAATAATAACCCTGACCCTGTTGGTGTACAGGGACCGGAATCAAAACTGCTGCATCCAGCAGAGACTGAATGGCAGTTTGCAGAATCGCCTTCTTGTCGTCCGACACAGGTAGTCCTGTCCTGAAAAACCGCATTGGCGGGAGACAGTCGAACTCTATTTTGTAACCTGTTAAAACTAAATTGCGGATCCACCCATCTGTGGAAGTCTGAAGCCACGCCAACTGGAATGACTGAAGGCGTGCTCCCACAATAGGAGATCCGAGATGGGCTGGGAGCCCGTCATGCCACTGGCTTGCCGGTGACTTTAGTTTCCTGACGAGTGGTATTGGTTTGTTGGAAACCACGTCCCCGACCTCGTCTACCAGGTGTGGCCGTTCCCCTGCCACGCCCGCGAAAGGACTGAGGTCTAAAGGATTTGAATGCCGGTCCAGAATACCTCTTTCTAGGTACTGTTGGAGGTAATGGTAAGAAAACCGACTTTCCTCCCGTGGCCTCAGAAATCCATTTGTCCAATTCAGGACCAAATAACTTCTCGCCCTCGTAAGGTAACGTTTCTATACCTTTTTTGACCTCTGCTTCCGCTTGCCAAGAACGTAGCCAGAGCGCTCGTCGTGCTGTAACTAGTAATGATGAAAGGCGAGAAGTGAGCTGACAGACGTCAGTAGAAGCTGTACATAGATAGTCAGTAGCTTCCCAGATTTGATCAGCGAGAAGTATAAGGTGATCATCAGTTAAGGCAGACCTGAGTTCTGTTATCCATACCATTAGCGCCTTAGTTACCCAAATGCCACTCAACCCATGTCTAAGCAGCACTCCTGCTGCTGTATACATGGACTTTAGCATAGCTTCTATTTTACGGTCCGAAGGGTCCTTAAGTGTAGTAGCAGCTGATACTGGTATGGTTAATTTCTTTGTAAGTTTAGACACAGATGAATCCACCAGCGGCGGATTCTCCCATGTAGCTATTACTGAGTCTGGAAACGGATAACTAGACCTAAATCTGTGAGGTATAGAAAACCGTTTATCCGGATTCTTTCTTGTTTCTAGTAACATTTTATTAAGAGATTCCGAAACAGGAAAACACATTGGAGTTCTCTGTCGTTTAGTAAAGACGACCTCATCATTTGTCAGAGGCTCCTCAGTTTCTGTAAACTTCAGAGACTGACGCACCGCTCTGATGAGATTATCAATGCCTGGGCTGTCAAAATCGTCACTATCTGACTGCTGGTCTACTTCGCCCTCCTCATCCTCATCTTGTACAGTGAGGTTTGGCGTAGAATCGTCAGAAAGTAACATAGCAGAAACCGGTAATTTATAAGAGAAATTAAACTTATCCCCCTTAACCAAAGAGGATTTAGACTTTTGGTAAGGCTGAGACCCCTCCGGTAGTTCTAGCGGTCTCACCCTAGACTCAGATCTTGCCGCCTCTCAATCCTGCCGAGAGGCAGCCAATTCTGATTGCAATCCAGCTAGGACATCTGCTAACATAGCCCATGGCGGGTCCGGGGTTGAAATTGGATTTGAAACCGGAGCAGAAATTGTATTTGTTTCTGAATTACCAAAACATACTTTACATGTGGTAGATCTTTGCTGGTGTCTTACTCATTATGCAGACAGACAATACAAAATACAAAGATAGACAACTTGCGCGACTCAGTAAATAGCACTAAGGTGTCTCTAAAATATATATATCTGGCCAAGTGCAGTGCACGCCAGCAATATGCCTGATCCCAAATTCCCCCTAACACCCCTGCGCCTTCAATGGTGGAGAGATGTAATACAGGAAATTCTGGAAATACATCACGAAAAACAGGAAGCATGGTTAATATGTACCCATGCTCATAGTATAACACAAAGTGCTGACTTATAATATGTCAGCAGATTTAATAAACCTCTTATATTGCATTAACCCTGCACATATAATTTGTTCCTGTTTAACAAAGGCTTAAAAGCCTATTTATGCATCGCTGCCTGAACATGCTTTCACCCCTGCGGGTAACATCAGACCTGTATATAATATAGAACCCTGAATATAGTAACATCAGACCTGTATGCTTATTATTAGTGTGCCTCCCCCCCCCATGCTCCGTGTACCGCCTCACTATACACGGAGGCCGGCTATGATGAGAGGGAGCTGGAAGCGGCATCGGAGCAGGGGAGCGTGCCGCATAGAGCCGTGGAGCGGCCTATGCATAATCAACTGGCCGGCGTGGCTCATAGCGGCGGGAGAGGCAGCATAACAGCGGTGCTGGAAGCGGCGGCGGCGGGCGGCTGTAGGCAGCGGCGGGCGGCACACGCACACACAGTATCCCATCCAGCGGGGCTTCTTCTGTAAGCTCCGTCAGCCTTTTCTGCAGGTGTTCTGCACGTGGTGGTGAGGGAGCTCTTTCCGAGAGGCCCGACACCCACAGCTGCTTCAGCAGCTTCCACTATCCCGGACCCTCGCCTTTCTGGAAGGGGGGAAGGGATGTGGCCTTGAAAATTCAATAATTGTGGACTAACTCCACAAGCCTTGTTGCTCGGTGAGCACCGAAAAAACACTGAGGTACTCTGGGATATGGAGGGGAGGAGTAGTCTCAAAATTTAATTTATTCAGTGCCTAGTTCCTGTGGAACCGTCCATATCCCAAGAGTACTCCAGTGACCCCTAGTGGATGAAAAAGAAACATATTTTTCCCTGAACACCTATGCTGCATCCTCACAGGATCACAGGATCAGTACGGGAAGCCGGTGGGTGGGATCCAGTCATTCAAAATACCGACGTCGGGATCACGATTGTGCAGAAGTCGACAGGGGTGAGTAAGGGGTGCTATACCCTCTCCCCTACCCCCTATCCGCTGCCTAACCAACCCCTTAGTGCCTAATCCTATACTTCCTCCCCGTCAGTGCCTATGCCTAACCCCCCGTAACATCTGCCTAAACTTAAACCTCCCGGGTCGCAGCCTAAGCCTAACCCTAACCCTAGGAGGGGGTTACCTAAACCTAACCCCCCCCCCCTCCCCGCACCCTAACCCTCCTGAGGCGCTGCCTAACCCTTCCCCCGCAGCCTAAACCTAACCCCCTGCCGCGGCTTATCTCCTCAGCGGCGCGGTGTGGGGACATTTGGCATCCCGGCTGTCGGGATACCGACGCCAGGATGTCTACCTATTCAGGATGCTGGTGTTGGCATTACAAATAGTGTCGGGATTCCGGCATCGGTAATCTGACTGCCGGGATCCCGACAGGCGGGATCCTGACTGCATCACATTCTCACAGCATGCAAGTAAGGCAGATGGTGGGTTCAGAGCATGCCCAGTTGGTAATGGCTAACCCATGAACGGGTATATACTTCAATTAGTCCATTACCTTTATTTCAGCACTAGTCATCAATTAATATCGGCTAAATATATATATTTTTTTATTTAGCATCTAACAATAGAAGTACAAATCTTTTTATGGAAATGGCATATTGTAAATAACATGTTAATTAAATATCAGAAACTTCAAAATGATTAAATAAATTATAATTCTTACCGAGGTTAGTGAGAAGAATAGCAACTTTTTCATAGAGCTGCAAAATAGGAAAATAAAAACACTTTTCTGTCAATGTGGCTTCATTTCTCACAGCCCACAAAAAAAGCACTCATGTTTAAATTTGTCTAAGGTTTGACTATCCGTAAGATTAAACTTTTATATCATTCCAGATGTCTACAGTATAACGTCACTTCAGTGCAACGGAACATTCACTTCAGTCTACAGAACAAAGAAACTATTGCATAAATAAAATCACTGCTTACCACATTCAGAAGCATTATGATGCAAAAGTTGATGCACACCGCAGTCCCTGTGGTAGCAACCTGAGAATTATTCCTGATTAAGGCCCATTTAAAGGCAGCAAATGTACTGACAGTAACAACACGATATATAACAATGCCAAAAACAGCAGCAATGACCACACAAATCTGAGGGGAAAAAAAAAAAAGATAGATATCAGAACTGGAATCATGCTGCACTTACAGGTATTGCATCTCATTAGTCTGCAAGTATAAAACTGTCCTGTTGTTTTAAAAGGTTTCTCCATATCTTAATGTCACACAGACCTGGTACAACATTGTGCTTAACCATCTGTAACAGTTGCCATAGTGAAAATTTACAGTGAAGGAACCTAGTGCTAAAGAACTTCCTTTGTGAGGGAAAAACATTATCATTTACAGCCACAAAATGAAGGAACTTTGACTTTGAAGCTCCCATGGTGACACCAAGCAGTAAAGAGAAAAGCGCTAAATTCTACAAATCTGGTGCATCACTAGCCTAATCCCCGGAGGAAACTGTAATAAGAGAACTAGAGGCAAACTGTCTTGAGTTAAAATCAAAATTACTCCTAAAAGGGTTATCAGAGAAATCATCAGGCTGAAATAAAGGGGGTAATTCCACGTTGTTCGCAGCAGGAATTTTGTTAGCAGTTGGGCAAAACCATGTGCACTGCAGGGGAGGCAGATATAACATGTGCACTAAAGAGTTAGATTTGGGTGTGGTGTGTTCAATCTGCAATCTAATTTGCAGTGTAAAAATAAAGTAGCCAGTATTTACCCTGCACAGAAATAAAATAACCCACCTAAATCTAACTCTTTCTGCACATGTTATATCTGCCTCCCCTGCAGTGCACATGGTTTTGCCCAACTGCTAACAAAATTCCTGCTGCGATCAACTTGGAATTACCCCCAAAGTTCCTAAAACTGTGTGACCCACAGAAGCATGACTCAGTGATAAGGTTCAACCAGTATATCTTATGACATTGTTAGATTTAAGAACGAACGTGCCTCATCAATTTGTAATATGCAAAGATTCCTGAGAATTAAATATTATGTAGTGCTGATACTACAGAGCTTAAATCACTGTATATAATATATGTACTTTGGGATACATAAAGGAGTCTGCATTAGCCGTAATTAAAATGCTGTGAGTAGCAATGGAATATAATAAATTGTTCAATGCCCCACAAAAATAAAACATAATTATTACACTGCCACAAAATAAATTTCTGCCTTCAGCTATAAACACTAGAGGTGATAGAGAAGAGTTGATCCCAACTTCCCAAAGCTAAGGGACACCAATGGGACCATACTTATTTATGTGAATCATCAGCAGCTAAGTCATCAAATACTGTAACGCAACTGTCTGGCTTTGATCAATCACAAATCCATATTTGAATATTCTACTATACTACAAATGACTTCAGCTACTGAATATTTTCTTTAGCAAAGTTTTTGAATAATGATGATAGTGACAACAGACTTGGACCATTAGTGATACACATGTATGTGATACATCTCACATGTCAAGACAACCCCAATGCAATGACAATAAACACATGAGGCTTAATCCAATTAACTCACCTCTACACACGAGCTGGGAAAGCTGATGTTGCCTCCTGTGGGGCCGCAAACAAAAATGTGCAAATCCAGCAGTACCGTAAGTGCAGCATATAGCCATATTTACTTACTTTTGGTGAGACTCTGTGGTGTCTTATCAGTATTTAAGTTAAGCAATTATTACATCAAGAAATCTATATAAAGTTTCAAAATGATACAGATAACTCTAAATCAGGGGTAGCCAACCCTAGTTCTCAAGAGCTACCAACAGTTAACGTTTTCTAGGTCTCGCAGAATCACAAGTTAAGTAATTAGCTCCTTCTGTAGATCTTTTAAAATGTGTAAGTTAGTAATGACTGCACCTGTGCACCTGCTAGGTGAGCTGGAAAACATGAACTGCCAAATCTGAAGTGTGTAATGTAAAACACATATATTAGCACAAAAGCACGTTTTGTATGGACACACATGGATTTACCAGCCAGTTTGGCATATAGTGGGTGTATGTAAAGGTTTGCACCTGCTGATGGCATGAGCTGGATGGATCATGGGGCGTTCAATGCAGAAAGCAGACAGTTTTTATTATCTAGATTTTTTATTAAATGAGAACCAAGAGCATTTAGACATACCTCCCAACATGACCCTCTCCAGGAGGGACACAATGCTTTGCTCCTGGACTTTTCTCTCAATTTATGATTGATGACACCGTTTTGAACAGGTTAATGGATAAGACAGGTGTTTCACCACAAGTGATGGCAATCATACATTAAGAGGGAAGTCCAGGAGCACAGCGTTCTGTCCCTCCTGGAGAGGGTCATGTTGGGAGGTATGATTTAGGAGCCATATGTGTCAACGGTGTTCATTAGTTTTGTATAGAAACATATTTATTTCACCATGGCGCTCAAACAGAGATAAAGCCATGAAACAAATCACAGATTACAAGTTTGTGATGATGAAAGCTTTTGTTGACTAATCTAGTGTATAGGTGTAGATGTCTACTTTCATATCTCATGTAGTTAATACAGGTTGAGTATCCCTTATCCAAAATGCTAGGGACCAGAGATATTTTGGATAGCGGATTTTTCCGTATTTTGGAATAATTGCATACCATAATGAGATATCATGGTGATGGGATCTAAGTCTAAGCACAGAATGCATTTATGTTACATATACACCTTATACACACAGCCTGAAAGTAATTTTAGCCAATATTTTTTTATAACTTTGTGCATTAAACAAAGTGTGTCTACATTCACACAATTCATTTATGTTTCATATACACCTTATATACACAGCCTGAAGGTCATTTAATACAATATTATTAATAACTTTGTGTATTAAACAAAGTTTGTGTACATTGAGCCATCAAAAAACAAAGGTTTCACTATCTCGCTCTCACTCAAAAAAGTCTGTATTTCTGAATATTCCGTATTTCGGAATATTTGGATATGGGATACTCAACCTGTATATAAACTATGGATTCAAGGTTTCACACAGGAAATACCATTAATTCTCTTTGACATAAGTTCTCAAACTCGGTCCTCAGGACCCCACATAGTGCATGTTTTGCAGGTAACCCAGCAGGTGCACAGGTGTATTAATTGCTCACTGACACATTTTAAAAGGTCTGCAGGTAATTATTTCACTTGTGATTCTGTGAGGAGACCTGCAAAACATGCACTGTGTGGGGTCCTCAGGACCGAGTTTGAGAACCTGTGCTCTATGACATAGGTCTACAACATACTTGCCTACCTGACCCTCTCCATGAGGGAAAAAATGCTCTGTTCCTGGACTTTCCTGGTAATGTATGATTGCCATCACCTGAAGTGAAAGACCTTTCTTATCAATTACCTAGCTCCCCACAGGTGATGGCAATCATACATTACCAGGAAAGCCCAGGAACAGAGCATTTTCTCCCTCATGGAGAGGGTCAGGTAGGCAAGTATGGTCTACAAACTCTGTCCTCATTACCCCACACAGTGCATGTTTTGCAGGTAACCCAGCTGGTGCACAGATGTATTAATTACTCACAGACATTTTTAAAGGTCCGCAGGTGGAGTTAATTATTTCACTTGTAATTCTGTGAGGAGACCTGCAAAACATGCAATGTGTGGGGTAATGAGGACCGAGTTTGCAGACCTATGCTTTATGTAAAACCTAGGATAGACTGGAGCCCTATTCCAAAACTTGTGCACTTATTATGGAACATAAAATAGAAATGTAATAATCTACAGTTTTTCCATAATAACCAAAAATGACAAACCATAAAAAATATTCCAGAAGCAGATACCACAAGTCTGCTGCATTTGTCTGCAAATGCTTGGTAAGGCTCCGGCTTTCCTGATATTGGGTTTAGCCGTTCTTTTTTTGAGTATTTGGCTTCAAATTGTGGACGGATTTCTTCCTGAATTTGAAAAAAAATAATAATAATAATTTTTTAGTTTTCACAGGGTCAAATCTTTTTTTTTACATTTCAGAAAAAAATAGTAATAAATATAAGATGCACCATCCAATCACACTGGGTGATCATCGCCCATCTGCGTAACCTTCAGGTTACTCAGATTTCAGTTTCAGGTTCGCAGCCAAGGTCAGTAAATCTGTGTCGCCAGAAGCAAACACTGACCTAAGGACTCCTACAAAACGGAGGCGACGCGCCTCCGTTTTGAGGAATGGACCAGGTTGCCGTACCCTCCCCGCCAACAAACGCCCTCAGCCTGTCAATCTGGCTTGGGCTTAGGGGACACTGAGTGCAAGGACGCAGAGTACGCAAGAGGTGGTTCTGAGAAGCTGGTGGTGGGTGTCTCTGTACAAAAGACGGTGCTGCAACATTTGTATATCTTCTCAGATCAGCTGCGTATGAAAATGCAGCAGTGACGTAATTAGAGCCCACCTCTGAATCAGTCTCATGGTCACAGGACTTGTCAATCTATAGTAGAGAAATAATCTAATAAATACATCTACAACATTTTGTGATGGGTTGTTTTTACCTCCTCTTCTTCCCAGTCAATTAAATCCCAGTCATAGGCAATTACAGCTCGTCTTCGTTTCCAAAACTCCAGAAACACAGTAGCTTAAAAGTAAAACACAAAGCAGTAATATAACACAGTATAATTATTCTAGACATATAGGGGTCTAGTCAATGCATGTCGGATCCTCTGCAACTGAGAGGACCCGACAATGCAATATTCAACTTGCGGGCAAATCCAACTGGTTTTGCCCGTTTTCGACAATGTCAATCCGACTTTTTTAAAGTCGATTGACACTGCCGAAAATGGGAATAAAACCTGCTGGATTTGGCCGCAAATCCGACAAAACACGTCGATCCGCAGCTAATCCGCAGATCCACGTGTTTTCCAACAAGTCGGAATTGCCAACAAGTCGGAAAAACGGTAGGACCATTGAATAGGTTGAATCATGATTCGACCTAAAACAGTCGGAAACTGCCTTCTTTCCGACTAGACGGCAGTTCCGACTTCCATTGAATAGACCCCATATACTGTATATGTGTATATGTGTGTGTGTATATATATATATATATATATATATGTGTGTGTAATAGGAGTACAGCGCCACTTGTGAGGGAAAAATCACCTGAAGAGTTTTAAAAAACACTTATATGTAAAAAACACTCCCTTATGAATAATAGGGTGTCAGCCGTCCCCTAAAATTTCAGCATTGGTAAGATGCTGTGTAGTGTTAGGATGAATATGGATAGGTAGGGGTTCTGGCGACCAACTGGTGTTTATATAAAAAATATTTAGAGGACTAAAATGCAATTTATAAAGGACATGGTAAAAAAGCCTTTTTTTGTAAAAAAGTTAAAATAATTTATTTTGCGAAATACATAAAAACACTAGTTTTGGGCAGAAACTGTTTTTTTACATATAACTACATATATGATAAAATGTGGTAAAACAGTATATATACTAAAAAATTGGGTATGTAAAAAAGTATATAAAAAACTTAAGACATAAAAGGAATAAAGGAAATTGTAACTATTAAAAATAGCTTAACTTAAGATGGAGGGTCATACAGGATATCCCAACGCGTTTCGTCAGTCTGACTTCACACACATATATAGATAGATAATATATAACAGAACATAGTTCCAATGGATGCATTATTAGAAAAACAGATTTTCTGGTTTTACTGAATAAACTGGACTAAATAATAGTTAAGTCCATTAACCCCTTCAGTGATGAGTTTTTCATTTAAAAACACACCCTGGGGGGGTGTTTTTAAATTAGCATGGGAGCGGGGGGAAAGGTGCAGGGGGGCGAATGATGGGGCATGGCGAGGTTATTGCCTGGCAATTGCCCGCGGGCATCGTCCACGGAGATTGCCAGCCCCATCGTAGATTCCCGGGCGCCGCATCAGCATAAGCTGTTACACAGCTAAGCCCGCCTCCCTGCCAATAGGATTCCGGGGGGGCAGGCTAAACTCTATAATGGAGTATGCCGATTACCGGCCTTCGTGCACGCTGCATGGCTGTCCCCAGGGAATCAGCAGGTAGAATGCTCGTTAATCTTCCGGGGTAGCTAGTGAAGGGGTTAAAGGTGTCACCAAAACATATATGTGAACTTGAAGAATAAAGGCTATGACAGTTACCTAGTAGACAGTGGAACAGTTCTACATTTTTATTTTATTATAATATACTCTAGAAGGTGGGGAGTATAGTCCCTAGTCTCTGTTATACCCCTTTCAGACCGCCAGTAATAACCCGGGTTATTGCACGTGAATGCGCCGCAACCGTCTGAAAGGGACCAGTTGAAATAACCTGGGTCGAGCGACCTGGTATTTCAACTTAGGTAGCGACCAGGGTTGAACACTCGGGTCATGATGCAATGTGAACGGGTAAGCCAGGCCGATATGTAAAATGCTAAGGTGTACGCCCAATCAAATTGCCTAAAACCTGCCCAAATCAGGTGAAGTAATGTGTGAAATGCAAGGTCCTGTTCACACTATAGGAAGAGCCAGCGCTTGGAGATGATGTCATCTGTGGGTTTTCTTGATAATGAACATCAAAACTTACCCCAAACTGCCATGAAAACAGCAAAGAATACAGTTGCTCCATTGTCAAAAAGATGGGTAACCTGAAATGTAAATGGAAATTACCGTTTAAATGGATTTCATCTTGTATTTATGTTGATTAATGGCCTAAGGGGATTATTCAGAGATGGACGCAGATTGCTGTATATCTGCCAGATCTGTGTCTATCTCATCACATGCTGGGGGCCGCCCGGCACAGGACAAGGCGCCCAGCCTGTGTGAGGCCGTCTCCCGATGCATCTGCAATTAGATTGTGGACGCAACGGACTAAAGGTTGACCCCTGGCTGCGCTGTCATGCGGGTGGCCGCAGTTTTTTTAATCAGAGCAGCTGCATGTGTGACATCACGCAGCCACCCCGAAAACGGTCATGACATACCCCGGCTGCCCTCCCCCAATGCTGCATCGCGAATGGCTACCGCTGTCAATCACACTGCGGCAGCATCCTTCCTGGATGTGGCCGCAATGTGTAAGGTCATGCACTGCAGCCAGTGCACAGACCACCTGAATGCAGCCGCTGCCGCTGAATTAGGCCCTAGGGATACATTTACTAAGCAGTGATAAGAGCGGAGAAGTGAGCCAGTGGAGAAGTTGCCCCATCAACCAATCAGCACTGAAGTAACATCTATAATTTGCATACTATAAAATGATACAGAGCTGCTGATTGGTTGATGGGGAAATATCTCCACTGGCTCACTTCTCCACTCTTATCACTGCTTAGTAAATGTACCCCTAAATCTTTTGCCAAGCCAATAAAATGTATACTAATCATAGTTGTGAGACTTCAGTTATTCCAAATGTCTTTCCTTTAGCTATATCAGATCACTGGGAGCATATGATATCATACAGCATACCTATAATGGGTGCCATGCGGGCAGTTCCATGAATCAAGGATGAACCTTCACCACAGAACCAGCACCCAGAGCAAACTGTTCACTGTGCAATATGCAGCACCCCGCCCTAACCTGTTACCAACGGTACCATCTTTCAGGCAGTGTCTGTGCAAAGATGATGTTGGCACAGGAGATAGAAAAAACTTCTGTGCATGCTGCATCTTCACTACTTTGCCAGAAAGTAAGTGCTGTCGGCCTTGCTGCCTCCCTATTAGTCGGTACCCCTTGTGAGATTGAGTTCTAAAGATCATTTATTTTGGGAAAAACCTAGCTAAACCTGAATACTATAAGCCAAGTAGTTCATCACAATTACTAGCTTCATGAAAGACTCAAATAAATGAAAATTAAAGACTTTATATAAAAACACATCTGATATATAATGTCATATAATGAAATTATCTTCACAGACAAACATGCACCACAGAAAGTCAAATTTGTGGATTAATGGGATCCACACATACAGCTGTGTCCACATACACCTATCATTCAATTGCACCAAATAGCCCTGTTTAGTGCGCCACAGATTTTGCTACTTCGTCGCAGAGGCATCACGAGGGGGAAGGGGGGGCATTCCGGCTCCTGTCACTGAGGAGGAGCCGGCATTTTGGTGTCACCCACTGGCTTCAGGGGAGCCCAGTATCTCGGGAATGCTATGCACGCCCCTGAAGTGATGTAAACAGTAGGCTTACCGCAAAGCCATACCGCCTCCCTACGAGTCCACGCCACAGACTGAACTAAACATGGCCTTCCCACGAGGCCAAGCCCAAACCTGAAGTAAATGCGGACTTCTTGCAAGCCCACACCCCTTCCCGCGAGGCCACGGTCCTTTTTGGATGCTTACGCCCAAGGTGCACACTGGGGTGCTGTTTACTGCACTGGGTGTCACTAACCTCAGTGCTGCCACTGCTTAGTTGCACCAAAACACTAATACTAAATACTGTACCTACAGTAGTACACTATCAGCGAACTAAGATACAAAATGAGGTATATTAAGCACAATTCAGGAAAACGTAGCAAAATTGAACAAGTAGACAATCCGGGTTAAACAGGCAAAAGACAGGTCTAATACTAGTGACCCTTGCCATGCATCATTATGCTTAATCTTCAACTGTATACAATTTGCTTTTCAACACAAAAAATAATCCTAAATAAGTAGTACACTTTTTCTGGCTCAGAAAATGCTAATGCCGCAGAAGGTGTCTGAAAGCAAAACTCCCACTGCCAGCAACTCAGATCCCAATGCTGCATCCAAAGATTTTTACAGTGGAATTTAGATTTCAGTTTGAATACACCCCACCCAAATCTAACGCTCTGCAAATGTTACATCTGCCCCACCTGCATTGCAACATGGTTTTGCCTGAATTCTAACTTTTTTGGTTTGCTAACATACCTGAATAAGACCGCAAGACTCAAAACTGAGGAAAAAGTACACATCGTGGGAATAACCCCTGGTATCTCACGCTTTATGGTGCAAAAGGGATAGGTGTATGAGGACACAGCAGTATAATCAGCAGAGCATGACTTGCACTGGGTGCAAATCAAAGTAATATTGTGAATGTGCCTTTCTGGTATTTAGCCACTTGCCTGGTGTGGCTGCATCAGAAGCAACTAAGCTAGGCTGTGTTTCCCTTGACATAGTCACATCTGATGCGAGCAGTCGGTAGCGCCAACTGTGCGGCTGCTGGAAGATAATCTTCCAGCAGATGCCACTGTCAGAGGGACCTCCCTGGTTCCCTCGCCCAGTACATGCTTTGCAGCTGATCACTGCTGATAGGGCAGCCCGGTGAAACCTCCCACCTCGTGACTGCAGAGATTAGCAGCCAACAAGGAAATGTAAAGGAAACAGCTCTCACCTTCCCTGTGTACACCTGGCAGCTGGAGATAGGAACAGCTGCCAGGGAAAAACAAAGCCGCGATGTTGCAATGTTCTGATAATCTGATATATTGGTCACCGATGTTTGGGAGAAAAATCTATATCATAGTAATTTGTAATACGTTTTGGGGCTATTTATTAAGGGACTCACACATGGGTAGTGCTCCGATTAAGAGCTCATCCTAGTGGACAGGAAACAAGCTGTCACTTTACTGCCCTGGTACAGACCCAGCTTGTATAGTGTGCATGTACGTCCAACGCCCCAGCTTCATAAATTGGAGGAGAAAAAAATGGGGGCTACAGTAACCTGTGTTATTTACTGTAACTGAACATAGAAGGTATCGCTGATAGTGGAAAAATAGGATTTTAATTAAATACCGGTAAATCCTTTTCTCGTATTCCGTAGAGGATGCTGGGGTCCACATTAGTACCATGGGGTATAGACAGGTCCACTAGGAGCCATTGGCACTTTAAGAGTTTGAGAGTGTGGGCTAGCTCCTCCCTCTATGCCCCTCCTACCAGAGCCAGTCTAGAAACTGTGCCCGAGGAGACGGACATCTTCGAGAGAAGGATTTTACACAGATAGTGGTGAGATTTACACCAGCTCACACACAAGGCAAACCAAGCTAACTAGCTTGAAAAATCAGCAACGGCTGAGCAATATTTCTTACCGATTAACCAAACAGTACTTAACCAAGAACTAAGCAGTACTTAAGGAAATAACCACTGCAGGATACCAGCATCCTCTACGGACTACGAGAAAAGGATTTACTGGTAGGTAATTCAAATCCTATTTTCTCTTACGTCCTAGAGGATGCTGGGTCCACATTAGTACCATGGGGATGTACCAAAGCTCCCAGAACAGAAGGGAGAGCGTGGAGGCTCCTGCAGAATCAATTGACCAAACTTAAGGTCTTTATTGGCCAAAGTATCGAACTTGAAGAACTTTGCAAACGTGTTCGACCCCGACCAAGTAGCTGCTCGGCAGAGTTGTAATGCCGAGACACCCCGGGCAGCTGCCCAGGAAGAACCCACCTTACGAGTAGAGTGGGCCCCAACAGACGTAGGACACGGCAAGCCTGCCGTAGAATACGCATGCTGAATAGTGAACCTGATCCAGCGAGAGATCAACTGCTTAGAAGCAGGACACCCAATTTTCATACAGGATAAACAGAGTCCGATTTTCTGTGACGAGCAGTCCTCCTCACATAGATCTTTAGAGCCCTTACAACATCTAAGGACTTTGATGGATACCACAATAGGTTGGTTGATATGAAATGCTGACACAACCTTCGGAAGAAACTGCTGACGTGTCTGAAGCTCAGCTCTATCTTCATGGAAGATCAAGTATGGGCTTTTACATAACAAAGCCCCCAACTCTGACACACGTCTAGCAGAAGCTAAGGCTAAAAAAGTGACAGCCTACCACGTGAGAAATTTGACCTCAACCTCCTGTAGAGGTTCAAACCAACCCAATTGGAGGAACTGGAACACCACGTTAAGATCCCAGGGCGCCGTAGGCAGTACAAAGGGAGGTTGGATGTGCAGAACTCCCTTCAAAAAAGTCTGAACCTCAGGGAGGGCAGCCAACTGTTTCTGGAAGAAAATGGATAGGGCCGAAATTTGGACCTTTATGGATCCTAACCTCAGGCCCATATCCACACCTGCTTGCAGGAAGAGGCGAAACCGTCCCAGTTGAAACTCCACAGTAGGAAACTTCTTGGACTCGCACCAAGATACATATTATTTCAAAATACGATGGTAATGTTTTGACATTATTCCTTTCCTAGCCTGTATCAGGGTAGGAATAACCTTGTTTGGAATGCCCTTCCGAGCTAGTATCTGGCGTTCAACCTCCATGCCGTCAAATATAGCCATGGTAAGTCTTGATAGGCGAACGGCCCCTGCTGCAGCAGGTCCTCCCGAAGAGGAAGAGGCCTCGGCTCTTCGAGCAGTAGATCCAGCCCTTCTTGGCCAGTCCGGAGCAATGAGGATTGCCTGAACCCTTGTTCTCCTTATGAGTTTGAGAACTCTTGGAATAGGTGGAAGTTGAGGAAACACGTACACCGACTGGAACACCCACAAAGTCACTAGGGCGTCCACCGCCACTGCTTGCGGGTCCCTCAACCTAGAACAATACCGCCGAAGCTTCTTGTTGAGTCGAGAGGCCATCATGTCGATCTGGGGTATGCCCCAAAGATCTGTTACCTCCTTGAACACCTCCAGATGGAGACCCCACTCCCCTGGATGGAGATCGTGTCTGCTGAGGAAGTCCGCTTCCCAGTTGTCTACTCCCAGAATGAAGATTGCTGACAGCGCCAACATGTGTTTTTCTGCCCAGAGGATTATTCTTCTTAACTCTGACATTGCAGCTCTGCTCTTCATTCCGCCCTGTCGGTTTATGTAAGCCACTGTCGTTACATTGTCCGACTGCACTTGAATGGCCCGATTTCTTAGAAGATGGGCTGCTTGTAGAAGACTGCTGTAGACGACTCTTAGTTCCAGAATGTTTATCGGCAGGCCGGCTCCCAGACTTGACCACCTTCCTTGGAAAGTTTCCCCTTGAGTGACTGCGCTCCAGCCCCGGAGACTTGCAACCATGGTTAGAAGGATCAGTTCTGAATCTTGAACCTGCTGCCCTCCAGAAGGTGAGGTAATTGCAGCCACCAGAGGAGTGAAATCCTGGCCTTTGGCGACAGACGTATTCTCTGGTGCATGTGTAGATGGGATCCCAACCACTTGTCCAGGAGATCCAGTTGGAACGACCGAGCATGAAACCTCCCGTACTGCAGAGCCTCGTAAGAGGCCACCATCTTCCCCAGAAGGCGAATGCATTGATGAACAGACATCCGGGCTGGCTTCAGGACATCCTGGACCATTGTTTGTATCACCAACGATTTTTCCTCTGGAAGAAACACCCTCTGCACTTCCGTGTCGATGATCATTCCCAGAAAGGACAACCTCCTGGTTGGTTCCAAATGTGATTTTGGAAGATTCAAGATCCAACCATGTTCGCTAAGAAGCTGGGTCGTGAGAGCTATAGACCGTAACAGCTTCTCCTTGGATGATGCCTTTATCAGCAGATCGTCCAGATATGGAATTATGTTAACCCCTGTTTGCGGAGGAGAACCATAATTTCCACCATCACCTTAGTGAATACCCTCGGTGCTGTGGAGAGGCTGAATGGCAGGGCCTGGTACTGAAAATGACATTCCAACAGTGCGAATCGGAGGTAAGCTTGATGCGGCAGCCAAATCGGAATGTGGAGGTACGCATCCTTGATATCCAGGGATACCAGGAATTCCCCCTCCTCCAGACCTGTTATCACTGCCCTTAGAGACTCCATTTTGAACTTGAAGTCCCTCAGAAAGGGGTTTAATGATTTTATGTTCAGAATGGGCCTGACCGAACCATCTGTTTTCGGTACCTCGAAAAGGTTTGAATAGTAACCCTTGTATTGCATCTGGGGAAGAACTGGTACAATAACCTGTGACTCCACCAACTTCTGGATGGCTCCCTGTAGGATAGACCTGTCTGCCGGCAAAGCTGGCAAGCCTGACTTGAAGAACCGGTGAGGAGGGATATCTTGAAATTCCAGCCAGTACCCCTGGGACACAATATCTTGTACCCAGGAATCCAGGCTGGATGACACCCAGACGTGACTGAAATGTCCTAATCTCGCCCCCACCGGCCCTACCTCCAGGCCGCATGGTCCACTGTCATGCTGAGGACTTTGGCGTACCTGAAGCAGGTTTCTGTTCCTGGGAACCCGCAGCAGCAGGTTTCTTGGATTTTGGTCGACATCCTCTAAAGAAGGTGTTGGACGGTTTGGCCTTTCTTGGTTTAGCAACCCAAAAGGACTGTGATGCAGTTGAAGAAAAAGGTTTCTTCATAGCAGGTGCAGCTGAGGGAAGAAAAGGTGACTTACCCGCTGTAGCCGTGGAGATACACGCATCCAATGCTTCCCCAAAGAGAGCCTGATCTGTGTAGGGTAGGGTCTCCACACCTCTCCTGGATTTCGCTTCGGCAGACCACTGGCGCAGCCACAGCCTTCGACGAGCCGAGACAGACATGGAAGAAATTCCTGCAGCCATTGATCCCAGGTCTTTCATGGATTCCACATAAATACTGCAGAATCCTGAATGTTACATAAAAACAATTCAACGTCACTTTTATCCATTGTATCCAAGTCCTCAAGTAATGTGCCTGACCACTTTACTATAGCGTTGGAAATCCATGCACAGGCAATAGTAGGACGTAGTATCGCCCCTGAAGCCGTGTATATGGATTTGAGCGTAGTATCAATTTTGCGATCAGCCAGCTCCTTTAAGACGGTAGAGCCTGGAACCGGTAAAACCACCTTTTTCGAGAGTCTGGATACAGACGCATTCACTATGGGTGGGTTTTCCCTTTCCTTTCTATCCTCTTCAGGGAAGGGGAAAGCAACCAGAACGTTCCTAGGGATCTGAAATTTTTCTCCGGGTTTTCCCATGCTTTTTCAAAAATAGCATTTAATTCTTTGGACGCAGGGAAGGTTAGCAAGGCTTTCTTATTGTCAGTGAGGTAAGCCTCCTCAACCTGCTCAGGTGTTGTATCAGCAAAATTAAACACATCCCTAATAGCCTCTATCAATAGCCTCTATCATCAACTGCACCCCTTTAGCAAGAGATGCGGCCCCCCTGAGCAAATCCCCATCACCGTCTGCTGTGTCAGAGTCGGTATCCGTGTCATCTTGCATAATCTGGGCAAGAGCACGTTTGTAGGAACCTACAGAGGGGGGTCCTGAGGTAACAGAACCGGACCAAACTGCCATAGAATTCTGTAAAACCTGAGTTGCAGATTCATTCTGTGCAACCCTAGTATAAATCTGAGAAATCATAGATTTGATAGAGGATAACCATTCAGGTTCCCTTGCTGGTATCTGCGCTAAAACAGTGCAATCCTGATTACATGGAATGAGATCATCCTGAGAGGACATATCCTCAGCCGCATATGACACAGAGTCCCCAGATATAGCTAACTGGAGACCCCAAACACTCCACACACAGGGGAGGCTAGACAGAGTTTCCCCCCTGAGAATGGCAAGAGAGACACAGAGTTTGGAGCCAACCCACACACAGCGCTGTTTAGATAAAGGACACCCCTTACCAGTGCCCACTGTGTACTGTAACAGGTTACACAGAACTAATTCACCGCCTCTTCCCCCCTTCTACAACCCCCTGGTACCGCACAGGATAGCTGGAGTTCCTTGGAGGGACAGCACTGTCAGCGTCTATGTATAGAAACTGCAGGCAGGAAAATGGTGCTGAACGCTGCTGGGTCTGCTCTGAAGAGTAGCTCTGCCCCTTGAAGATGGCGCGTCTTCCCGCACAAATTCTTTATACTGGCCTGAGGATTCCGTCGCTAGGCGGGGGATTCCGTCCCCTGTTAGCGTCTGAGTATGGAGGATTGTGACGCTAGCCTGGGGATTCAGTCTCCGGTTAGCGTCTGTGACCAGTGTAGGGTATTAAGACGCTAGCTCAGGATGCCCCTCAAAGCGCCAACACTGTGTGCCGCTGAGCCTTCCCGGAGCGCAGCCACATAGAGCTGCGCTGCTACCCTTGTGCCACCGTATCTCGCCATCTTCTGATCGTCTGGCTCTGTAAGGGGGTGGCGGCATGCTGCCGGGGTGTGCAATCCCCTGTGGCGGGGAACGTTCGATCCCCTCAGGAGCTCAGTGTCCTGTCAGCAGAGATAGTGGCTCAGACTCGCAGGGCGGACACTACTCCCCCCCCCATCCTTAGTCCCTCGAAGCAGGGAGGCTGTTGCCAGCAGCCTCCCTGTGCCTAAAATCTAAATAAAATAATAAAACAAAACAAAAACTCCTATGGAGTTCCCCTAGCTGTGACCGGCTCCTCTAGGCACATTTTCTAAAAAGGGTCTGGTAGGAGGGGCATAGAGGGAGGAGCCAGCCCACACTCTCAAACTCTTAAAGTGTCCATGGCTCCTAGTGGACCCGTCTATACTCCATGGTACTAAGGGACCCCAGCATCCTCTAGGGCGTAAGAGAAAGTTTAATAACTAGACCCACACATTAAGTCAAATCGTGACCAGGCAAGATATATACTGTAGATATTTATTTTCCTAAATGATAGGCCAAAGTACTTTTCTGTAATGTTATGTTTTATGTGCTTTGCCCCAAACTAATGTACAGCACAGTGGTACAGTGGTTAGTAGTATTACTGCCACACAATTGAGCTTGATGACGATAAAGTCACTTTCTGTTTGGAATTTGTGTGTTCTCCTCACACAGTCCGAAAACATATTGGCAGGTTCATTGGTTTTTGATAAAATGAATCCAAGTGTGGTAATAAAGTCAGAACGTAAGCTCTAATGGGACTGATCTGAATAATTACATAATCTCGGTAAGGTGCCATCTAATATGATTGGATCGATAATAATAATAATAATAATATTATTATTATTATTATTAATAATAATAATAGCTAACTCTAGAAAATCATTGACAGCTTTCATGCATTAAAGTCAAGGGGATATAACAATGAAGATAAGATGACAGGTCTCACGTATAAAGTTACCATAGGGAAAAAAAAATACTTTCAAATGCACAAATGTGATGGGATTAAAAAAAAAATAATAAATTTTTTTTTATAAGATCTCTACTTGCATCTCATGACTAGATTCCGAGCACACGGAATTGCTACTTTCTATGGAATACCTTGGCATAGACGCAGCTGTCTGATAACTTCATAAAGGGGCAATATTTATCACACAGTGGACACATAGTAACATTTGTGGCTTGGCAGATTTCTCTGCTGTAAAACAAAAAAACAAGACACAGCTATTGAAAGACGTGTGTATACATTACAAATTCAAGTATGTCACTATGAGGCCGATTAAAAGTTGCATGCAAAACGCCCATAACTGCACTTGCACTGGGTACAAACAACTAAAGGTAGATATTTGACCGTATGCAGAGTTATACAAATCAATGCGCCCCCACCGCCTCTCTATATGTTTCTTCAAAAAGCCATACACATTATCAACGTATATACACCAGCCCCATCCATAGTGCAATACATCTATCATATCTCTACAGATGCAAAGCCCACATTTGTGTCTACCCGCCCACACACAACTTAGGCCCTCATTCTGAGTTGATCGCTAGCTGCCGTTGTTCGCTGCGCAGTTAAAAAAAATGGCAAAACTGCGCATGCGTATGCACCGCAATGCGCACGTGCGGGAGTACGGGTACAAGGAGCATCGTGGTTTTGCACAGGTTCTAGCTACACTTTCACAGCCGATCGAAGGGAGATTGTCAGGAAGTGGGAGTTTCTGGGTGTCAACTGACAGTTTTCTGGGAGTGTTTGGAAAAGCACAGGCGTTTGTTGGGCGGGTATCTGTCGTCATTACCGTGTCATTCGTCGCAGCAATCATCGCACAGAATAAGTAACTACAGGGCTGGTCTTGTTCTGCACAAACTGTATTTGCAGCCGCTCTGCTGCACAGGCGTTCGCACTCCTGCTATGCTAAAATACACTCCCCTGTGGGTGGCGACTATGCGTTTGCACGGCTGCTAAAAGTAGCTAACGAGCAATCAACTGGGAATGAGGGCCAGAGTGTGATACTAGCTAATGCATTTAAACGCCCACACACAACTTAGCGTGATACTGGCTAATGCATCTACACGCCCATACACAACTTAGCCAGCGTGAGCCTGCTTCATTACCACCCAGTTACCAGGGACGTGCAGTGAGGTAAATGAGTCACTGACTAGAACCTGAGCCAGATTTACACACATATACTGCCGGAAATTGATTTGATCAGAGATGTTCAGAAAAGAGTCACTGCCTCACCTGCCATAGACTTTTTACTCCAGAGGTATGACTACAAAAATTATTAGAATAATACAAAGAAGATATTTCTAACATATTATTTGTATTTTTCATATACTTTATATAGTCAAAATTCTGGTGTATACATTAGTATGACAGGAAAGGCTCTGCCTCACCTTACCGCACGTCACGTCACTGCCAGTTATGCCAAACCAGACGCAAGTGAAGTTGCAACTGAGATAGGTACGATTGATTTAGAAAGCCAGTAGGTGTGTGTGCTGTCTATGGATATGCATAGTTGCAAAATTCAAAAGATATATATCTGCAAAGTGGACTTACATGCAACACTGAATCAGCCCCATATGGTCACACTTGCTGCTGTGATTACCAATAGCAAAAAGTGAAATGAGCTAAATGATGTACATACGGTAGACTGTCATTGTTTTTCTCTACGTTCTGCGTGAAATCATAGGACATGTTGGGTACAAAGACTTCTGTGTTTAAACTCATTGACAATAAGTTACTGGTGCAGGAAAATGGATTAATAAGAAAATGTCATAAAAGATCTGTAGTGCCTATGAGGAGAAACTAATACCTGGCTTTGGAGGCATGAGAAACAATATCTTGCAGTAATATACAAATACAATTAGAAACAAGACTCATATATAGTAATGTTCAATATTGTATTAAGAAAGACAGATAATAAAGTCTGTGTTTGTTGAGCTGTAAATGAAATAGGTATATTTTTCATTTCTATGATCTTAAAATAATAATTTTTATTTTTTTACAAAGAATGAATTAATCATTCCAGCCCACTATGTATAAAAGGGTTGGGAAGTGGTCATGTAACCGACAGCGGCACACCGACACTGATGATCCCAACATAGTATGGGGTAAGTATTCTATCCGTCCCCTACCCTAACCCTCTTGAAGTGGTGGCACTAATTAACCCTTCGGGGGTGATGGCTACGGCTAACCAACCTCACTAGTGCCTATCCTTACACCCTCCTAGTGCCTAACCCTAACCTTCCCTGGGCCCTATAACTAACCCGCACCCTGATATTCACCTGTGAAGATTTGAAGAATGCACCAAAAATCACACCTGAGCAATGCATGCGACTAGTTTCTCCACACATGAGGAATCTTTAAGCTGTCATTACCAACAAAGGCTTTTGTACAAAGTATTTGATAAATTTCAATAAGCGTGTTCAATACTTTTTCCCTGTGTCATTTCACATTATCATACATAACTTCATTTATGGACATCTATGGTTTGATTTCTTTGCATGTGTGGAATGCATGGGTTGGTGCTGACATTTGGTGAAAATGTCATTACAATAGCCCCATTACATATATATTTACTGAATACTTATTTTACCCGCTGTATTAACTGTTGAAATGTCCCGACAATTAAATGGAGTGAGGGAAGTCATGTATTAGATTCTGGTGACATCCTGCTGGAGGGATCAGTACGAGATACCGCCAGACGGGATCCCGGCAGTCGGAATACCGATACCAAGATCCCGACCGGCACAATCCCGACAGGGGGGCGAGCGCAAATCAACACCTTGCAGGCTCGGTGCCTCGCTACGCTCGGCACACTAATTTATTCTCCCTCTGTGGTTGTTGTAGACACCCACAGAGGGAGAGTATGTTGGGATTTTGCCGGTCGGGATCCCGGTGTCGGTATTCAAACCGCCCGGATCCCGTCCGGCGGGATCTTGACCGCATCCCCTGTTGGAAAATCTTTTTAGATGTAGTTTTACTGGCAGAAAAAAAAAGTTACATTTTGCAAATGCAGTGGTAAATTGTAGACATACAGATGTAACGGTTTACCTGACTTGGCAGTTATCCAATGTAAACATTCCATATAAGAATACAAATAGCCCAATGATTGCTGCTGGGAATAACATTCCTGTATACCAACCCAGCCATGCGAAATATAAGCCAATCTTCTCTCCAAAATACCTCCTGTCAGGGAAGAGATATAAGCACAGCAATGTGTTACCATAAGTGTAATCAATAGAAATAACACCAAATATGTTCTGCGCTGACAGTATGAAACCTTCTTATATAGAAAACACAGCGGCCTCAAAGACAAGTAGCTATATTTTTAAAAATAGGATTTTAATTACCTACCGGTAAATCCTTTTCTCATAGTCCGCAGAGGATACTGGGGTCCATTTAGTACCATGGGGTATAGATGGGTCCACTAGGAGCCATGGGCACTTTAAGAAATTGATAGTGTGGGCTGGCTCCTCCCTCTATGCCCCTCCTACCAGACTCAGTCTAGGAAACTGTGCCCAAGGAGATGGACATACTTCAAGAGAAGGATAGATAAGGATAGTGGTGAGATTCCGAACCAGCACACACAAGAGGAAAGCCAAGCTAACCAAACTTGAAACAGAAACAGCAATGGCTGAACCAACATTACTTAGCCAAGTAACAGTGCAGGAAGAACGAAGCACTGGACGGGCGCCCAGTATCCTTTACGGACTACAAGAAAAGGATTTACCAGTAGGTAATTAAAATCCTATTTTCTCTTGCGTCCTAGAATATGCTGGGGTCCATTTAGTACCATGGGGATGTACCAAAGCTCCCAAACCGGGTGGGAGAGTGCTGAGGTTCCTGCAGAACTGATTGAACAAACAGAAGGTCCTAAGAGGCCATAGTATCGAACTTGTAGAACTTAGAAAACATGTTCAAACCTGACCATGTAGCTGCTCGGCAGAGCTGTAAAGCCGAGACACCCCGGGCAGCCGCCCAGGAAGAACCCACCAACCTAGTAGAGTGGGCCTGTAACAGATTGTGGACATGGCAAACTTGCCGTGGAATAAGCATGATGGATAGTAAAAACTTAACCTCACTCGCAAGAGTGGGTGGGACACGCGCTTGACAGAGTTGATTCTCCTCTAGCAGCTGAAAAAAATTGGAACGTCACTCCAAACTGAACACAATATGCAATTGTACTCTAGGTACCAAAGACAGCGCTTAGTGATACATAAGAAAATTATTAAAAATTAAAAGTAAAATTAAAAGTAAAACAGATGTATGCAGACAGGTGTAAAGGATCAATCAATATTTATTTAATTTCTATTTGGTCGGTTAAAAATGCTTTGTTACACATATAAGGGCATTTATGTGAACAAGTTAAAACCTGACTGACTTGAAACAAGCTGGGTGATCGTGTGCAGGGCACTAATAAGTAACCAGTGGTTGGTGGACCTATGTTTCCTGGGTATAAATGGTAAGTCTCTCCATTAATAGTTACCGATCCTGGTGGAACCAAATGTCACATTCCCTGGTGATGTCTCAGCATGAAGAGATTTCAACACACCGGTTGGGGGAAATAGGTCCTCCGTTTAGCAATGGAAAGGTCGTCAGAGAGAGTCCCAGGCTTGTTCTAAAGAAGGTCCACCGTCCAAATGTCCTGGATAGTAGTGCCACACGGTCCACTAGTATGGTCCTTACGCGTTTCGCTGACTTCCAGGGGCAGCTTTATCAAAGGTATATGCTCTCTGAGGCAGTCATCCCTTATATAGGACATAAATTGGTTAATCCACAACACCTGTCTGCATCATCAATTATGTATAAATTACCTTAAAATCAACTTTCAAACATCTTATTTTGATTGAGGAGGCAAACTCATCATAAAGTATGTCTTTAAAACTAAAAGCGAGTACTGGAATTTATATTAATAAAACATGTGATCCATCTGAATAAATAAAATTACTTATTCTAAAAAACTAGAGAAATTACACATATTGGAGACATTGAACTCCGCTGTCTTCACTTCCTGTTATTTCTAATGAACCTCTAGTGGTTGTGGACCCGGCGGTCACGTGGGATAGATGTCATAAGCCACGTGATCCGCACTAACCAACAGCCAACAGTGTGACATCGACCTATTCAGACACTGCTTGTAATCGCGGGTGCCGGATAACCCGCGCCCACGTGATCGAATCGGCGCGTCACCGGACCACGTGACAAGGTCCGCGATCATGTGACGCAGTCATGTGATCCGGGGCCATTCAAACCATTGGTTCCCCGATGGCCGCATTCATTGGACGTGCGGTTTGTAAACAAACCATTCTATTGGATGTAGGATCTTCAATGTACACACTGTGCTTATGGTTGATGCGGTTCTTTACTGCTATTGTAATAGTATCTTAAATTAGACACACATCTGATTCAATACGAACAACATGGGTTGCACTATAATAATCTTCTAATCTGGAAACAGATCTTTATACAACTTAGTTAGCGATTCTGGCATAATTAACACAAGCTTTATTCTAAAGTGCAGAGTTTCTGTTCATTAGCATAAATCGTCTCAGACACAAAGGAAGGCCATCAAAAAGGGAAATGAACACATTTTACATTTCTTATCAGGGCAGAGCCGGCCATAGCTATAGGCAAACTAGGCAATTGCCTAGGGCATTTGATATGCCTAGGGGCATCTGCAGCTTCTGCTGATTAAAATGATATGCGGCATGCCTATATTCTGTATAGCATTTCATATGCAGATACAGCCACAGTCTCACACAGTATATAGGCATGCTGCATATCATTTTAATCAGCAGAATCTGCTTGTGCATCCTAGCCACATAGCAATGCAAGCTTTATTCTAAAGTGCAGAGTTTCTGTTCATTAGCATAAATCGTCTCAGACACAAAGGAAGGCCATCAAAAAGGGAAATTAACACATTTTACATTTCTTATCAGGGCATTGATTTTTCTTACTAGAATACTAATAAAAGGCCATCATGCTAACTCGGGCCCTCATTCCGAGTTGTTCGCTCGGTAAAAATCTTCGCATCGCAGCGATTTTCCGCTTAATGCGCATGCGCAATGTTTGCACTGCGACTGCGCCAAGTAAATTTGCTATGCACTTAGTAATTTTACTCACAGCTTTTTCATCGTTCTGGCGATCGTAATGTGATTGACAGGAAATGGGTGTTACTGGGCGGAAACAGGCCGTTTTATGGGCGTGTGGGAAAAAACGCTACCGTTTCCGGAAAAAACTTTACTCTTACAATGTCAATGTAAGCTCGGTTATATAGGAAGAACCACCCGTAAAGTTAAATTAAGATTCTTAGAACACAGAAGAAATATTCTCAATAAGAAAATGGACCACAGTGTCTCCAGGCACTTCCTTGAGTGTCACCAGGGTAATCCAGACTCTCTAAAAATAGTATGTCTAGAACACATTAAAGCTACACAGAGAGGAGGAGATAGATTTAACCGGTTGCAGAGGCAGGAGACCCACTGGATTTTTAAGATGAATACACTGCACCCCTATGGACTAAATGAGGGTATGGAATTAAATGCAGTAATTTAATAATCTATGATATACAGTGGTATGTATATCAGGGTATGTTACATCCAGGACCTGTTATTTTATGCACTTTTGCATTCTTTCTGTGCTGTTCAACACTTTTTAACGGTTATATATTTCTCTATATGTTATATGATATATTTCTTCTAATTGAGTTAGCATGATGGCCTTTTATTAGTATTCTAGTAAGAAAAATCAATGCCCTGATACAGGGCCGGCCCTAACCAATATGATGCCCTAGGCAAGATTTTGGCTGGTGCCTCCTAGCACCACCACTGGTTGCACCTCTTTCCCAGCACCATCACCCCTCACCCATAGCAGTCCTTATTTTGGTGTTTGTACCCCCTATATTTTAAATAGGAACAGTTCGCACATTTGGCGCACAGCCCAAAAAGGGTGTGTTTTTGCTGGCAAGGGGCATGGCCACACAATAGTAACCCCAATTCCAATTACGCCACACAGTACTGCAACTTTATTCACATTTGATCATGCGATAGTGTCCATAATTCATATTACATCCCACAGTAGTATTACTTTACCTTATAAACACTACTCCTCACAGTAGAGCCCCTTATTCACATAACATCACATTGAATTGCTCCTTATTCACATTACACCACACCCTATTGCTCTTTATTCATATTAGATGACACAGTAGTGCCCTTTCTATACGCAACGCCACATAGTAGAGCACCCTATACACATAATGCCACACATTAGTAATGCATTTATACACATAATTCCACACAGTAATGCCCCTTACACATTATTAATGTCCTTATAAACATAATGTACCTTACACATTATGACAACCTTTATTAATGCCCTTTTACACATAATGTCCCTTACATATATGCCGCACATTATTAATGCCCTTATACACATAATGACACATAGTGCCCCCTACACATTTGCTGCACATTATTAGTGCCCCTATACACATAATGACACACATACAGTAGTACCCTGTTACACATATGCCACACATTATTAATGCCCTTATACACATAATGACACACATAGTGCCCCTTACACATGTGTTGCACATTATTAATGCATTTTTACATGACACACATAATGCTCCTTACACATATTCTGAACACTACTGCACAACCAACCCACTCACATGCACACAGCACTCACACTTCCACTAACACTGTGACCTCTGCCTCTGCTTGGATACAGATGTGTCCTCATAAATCTTGCCTCAATGCTAACGTCGGGCACCTTTTTTTATGAAAATGCATCTTATTTGCATTGCTATGTGGCTAGGATGCACAAGCAGATTCTGCTGATTAAAATGATATGCAGCATGCCTATATACTGTGTGAGACTGTGGCTGTATCTGCATATGAAATGCTATACAGAATATAGGCATGCCGCATATCATTTTAATCAGCAGAAGCTGCAGATGCCCCTAGGCATATCAAATGCCCTAGGCAATTGCCTAGTTTGCCTATAGCTATGGCCGGCTCTGCCCTGATAAGAAATGTAAAATGTGTTCATTTCCCTTTTTGATGGCCTTCCTTTGTGTCTGAGACGATTTATGCTAATGAACAGAAACTCTGCACTTTAGAATAAAGCTTGTGTTAATTATGCCAGAATCGCTAACTAATTTGTATAAAGATCTGTTTCCAGATTAGAAGATTATTATAGTGCAACCCATGTTGTTCGTATTGAATCAGATGTGTGTCTAATTTAAGATACTATTACAATAGCAGTAAAGAACCGCATCAACCAT
This sequence comes from Pseudophryne corroboree, assembly GCF_028390025.1. NCBI lineage: Eukaryota > Metazoa > Chordata > Amphibia > Anura > Myobatrachidae > Pseudophryne > Pseudophryne corroboree. Next base: position 571,542,981 of record NC_086449.1, read on the forward strand.
AAGCACAGTGTGTACATTGAAGATCCTACATCCAATAGAATGGTTTGTTTACAAACCGCACGTCCAATGAATGCGGCCATCGGGGAACCAATGGTTTGAATGGCCCCGGATCACATGACTGCGTCACATGATCGCGGACCTTGTCACGTGGTCCGGTGACGCGCCGATTCGATCACATGGGCGCGGGTTATCCGGCACCCGCGATTACAAGCAGTGTCTGAATAGGTCGATGTCACACTGTTGGCTGTTGGTTAGTGCGGGTCACGTGGCTTATGACATCTATCCCACGTGACCGCCGGGTCCACAACCACTAGAGGTTCATTAGAAATAACAGGAAGTGAAGACAGCGGAGTTCAATGTCTCCAATATGTGTAATTTCTCTAGTTTTTTAGAATAAGTAATTTTATTTATTCAGATGGATCACATGTTTTATTAATATAAATTCCAGTACTCGCTTTTAGTTTTAAAGACATACTTTATGATGAGTTTGCCTCCTCAATCAAAATAAGATATTTGAAAGTTGATTTTAAGGTAATTTATACATAATTGATGATGCAGACAGGTGTTGTGGATTAACCAATTTATGTCCTATATAAGGGATGACTGCCTCAGAGAGCATATACCTTTGATAAAGCTGCCCCTGGAAGTCAGCGAAACGCGTAAGGACCATACTAGTGGACCGTGTGGCACTACTATCCAGGACATTTGGACGGTGGACCTTCTTTAGAACAAGCCTGGGACTCTCTCTGACGACCTTTCCATTGCTAAACGGAGGACCTATTTCCCCCAACCGGTGTGTTGAAATCTCTTCATGCTGAGACATCACCAGGGAATGTGACATTTGGTTCCACCAGGATCGGTAACTATTAATGGAGAGACTTACCATTTATACCCAGGAAACATAGGTCCACCAACCACTGGTTACTTATTAGTGCCCTGCACACGATCACCCAGCTTGTTTCAAGTCAGTCATGTTTTAACTTGTTCACATAAATGCCCTTATATGTGTAACAAAGCATTTTTAACCAACCAAATAGAAATTAAATAAATATTGATTGATCCTTTACACCTGTCTGCATACATCTGTTTTACTTTTAATTTTTAATAATTTTCTTATGTATCACTAAGCGCTGTCTTTGGTACCTAGAGTACAATTGCATATGATGGATAGTAAGTCTGAACCAGCAAGGAATTGTCTGCTTTGAAGCAGGACACCCAATCTTGGGCCAAATGTAATACAGCGAGAGATTCAAAAAGTGAGAGATTTGGTAAGGTTTTGCAGTTTTTTTTAAAGTGGTAATCATTTACACAGCAAGATCAACCTGGTTTTGCAGTGTAAATGATTGCCACTTTAAAATAAAACTGAACAACCTTACCAAATCTCTCACTTTCTGAAACTCTCACTCTATTACATTTGGCCCCTTATTGGGATCATAAAGAACAAACAGCGAGTCCGTCTTTGTGTGACGAGCAGTTCTTTTCACATACACCTTCAAAGCCCTCATGACATCTAAAGACCTTGAAGTAGCAGAGGTGTCGGTGACAACCGGAACCACAATAGGTTGGTTGATGTGAAACGCAGACACCACTTAAGAAAGAAATTGCTGACTAGTTCTGAGTTCAGCTCTATCCTCATGGAAAATTAAATAGGGACTTTTGTGAGACAAAGCCCCCAGCTCCGACACACGTCTTGCTGAAGCCAAGGCCAATAGTGTGACAGTCTTCCACGTAAGATATTTTACGTCAACCTCCTGTAACGGCTCAAACCAGTCCGATTGGAGGAAATGCAGCACCATATAGAGATCCCAAGGTGCCGTAGGAGGCACAAAGGGAGGTTGGATGTGCAGAACACCTTTCTAGAATGTCTGGACCTCAGGGAGAGAAGCCAATTGTTTCTGAAGGAAAATGGACAAGGCCGAAATCTGGACTTTTATGGAGCCCAGACGTAGGCACACATCCACTCCTGCTTGTAGAAAAAGCAGGAAACATCCTAGATGGAATTCCAAGGCAAAAAAAATTCTGCTCTCACACCAAGAGACATATTTCTTCCAAATACGATGGTAATGCTTAGACGTTACCCCCTTCCTGGCTTGGATCATATTCGGTATAACCTTGTTAGGGATCCCTCTCCTGGGTAGAAACAGCCGTTCAACTTCCATGCTGCCAAACGTAGCCGCGGTAAGTCCTGATAGACGAACAGGCCCTGTTGCAGAAGATCCTTGCGAAGAGGGAGAGGCCACGGATCTTCGAGGAACATCTCCAGAAGGTCCGCGTACCAGGCATTTCTTGGCCAGTCCGGAGCAATTAGAATTGCTTGAACCTTTTCCCTTTTTATTCTCTTTAGAATTCTTGGGATCAAAGGAAGTGGAGGAAACACGTACACCCTGTGATAGACACATGGAGTCGTCAGGGCGTCTACCTCCACCGCCTGTGGGTCTCTCGACCTGGAACAATACCGCTTGAGCTACTTGTTGAGACAAAAGCCCATCATGCCGATCTGTGGATATCCCCATCGACTCGTTAAGCACCTGAACTTTTTCGGGTGAAGGCCCCACTCCCCCGTGTGCAGGTCGTGTCTGCTGAGGAAGTCTGCTTCCCAGTTGTCTACTCCCGGAATGAAGACCGCTGACAACGCCACACCTCTGACATTGCTGCTCTGCTTTTCGTTCCGCCCTGTCGGTTTATGTACGTTACTGCCGTCACATTGTCTGACTGGACCTGAATGGCCTGATCTTGAAGAAGATGTGAAGCCTGCAGAAGAGCGTTGTATATGGCCCTGAGTTCCAGAATGTTGATTGGAAGGACGACTTCCTGACTTGACCATCTTCCTTGAAACTGCACCCCCTGAGTGACTGCTCCCCAACCTCTGCGGCTGTCTGTCATTAACAGAATCCAATTCTGAACCTCCGACCCTCGACGAGATGAGAAGTCTGTAGCCACCACAGAAGGGAGATCCTGGCTTTTGGCGACAGACGGATCCCCTGGTGCATGTGAAAATGCGATCCGGACCATTTGTCCAACAGATGGAGCTGGAAGGGTCTTGCGCGAAACCTTCCATATTGAAGAGCCTCGTAAGAGGCCACTATTTTCCCCAGAAGGCGAATGCATAGATGCACCGATATCCAGGTTGGCTTCAGGACATCCCGAACCATTGACTGGATCACTAACGCCTTTTCCAACGGAAGGAACACCTTCAGCGACTCCGTATCCAGTATCATTCCCAGGAATGGTAGCCTCCGTTTTGGCTCTAGGTGAGATTTTGGAAGGTTCAGAATCCACCCCTGATCCTGGAGAAGTTTGGTTAAGAGTGCAATGCTGTCCAGCAACCTTTTCCTGGACGGTGCTTTTATCAGGAGATCGTCCAGGTACGGAATTATGTTCACTCCCTGTTTGCAGAGTAGAAACATCATCTCTGCCATCACCTTGATGAATACCCTCGGTGTCGTGGAGAGACCAAATGGCAGGGCCTGGAACTGGTAGTGACAGACCTGCAGTGCAAACCGTAGGTAAGCCTGATGAGGCGGCCAGATTGGAATGTGAAAGTACGCATCCTTGATATCCAAAGACACTAGGAATTCCCCCTCCTCCAGACCTGAGATCACCGCTCCCAGAGACTCCATCTTGAATTTTGACCACTTGTAAGTATGGGTTCAACGACTTGAGGTTCAAAATTGGTCTTACCGAACCGTAAGGTTTTGGTAATACAAACAAGTTGGAATAGTACCCCTTGTTTAGCTGATGAGGTGGAACTGGAACAATGACGTGAGACTGTACCAGTTTTTGGATGGCATGTTGTAAAGTTATACTTGCCTATTGTGAAACTGGTAAGCCTGATTTGAAGAATCTGTGAGGTGGAAGCTCTTTGGAACTCCAGCCTGTAGCCCTGGGATATAAGATTTATGACCCAAGGATCCTAGCACGAATTTGACCAGATTTGACTGAAGAATTGTAGACGAGCTCCCACCCGACAGCCTTCCAGGCAATGCGGTCCACCGTCATGCTGCAATCTTTGAGGAAGCAGAGCCTGAGCTCTGTTCCTGAGCACCTGCTGCTGCTGGTTTGCGTGGTTTACCTCTTGCGCTGCTGGAGGACGTAGAAGCACCTCTGGATTTGCCCTTGAACTTGGCTGTCCAAAAGGACTAACTTAGGAGCTGAATAAGCCTTCTTGGTTGGAGGGGCTGCAAAAGAAAGATATGTAGACTTTCCTGCAGTAGCTGTGGAAATCCATTTGTCAATTCATCTCCGAACAAGGCCTCTCCTGTGAATGGTAGACTTTCACGCCTTTCCTGGAATCTGCGTCAGCAGTCCACTGGCGCAGCCACAAGCCTCTGCATGCCAACACTGCCATAGCGGTAGTGCGTGCGTTAAGCACGCCTATTTCCCTTATGGCTTTCACGATAAAGTTCGCAGAGTACCTGTATATGCTGCAGGAGTAAGATAAAATCCCCGCTAGATAAGGAATCTAACCCCTCAATTAGCTTACCTGACCATTTTGCAATGGCTTTAGTGATCCACGCACATGCAATAGTGTATCTTTGGGCCACCCCAGCAACTGTGTACAATGATTTGAGTGTAGTCTCAATTTTACGATCAGCCGTGTCTTTCAGGGAGGCTGCACTAGGAACAGGCAATACAATTTTACGTGACAGCCTAGAGACTGATGCGTTCCCTATCGGTGGATTTTCCCATTTTTTCCTATCCTCCAGAGGAAAAGAAAAAGATGAGAGCAACCTTTTAGGGATCTGAGACTTCTTATCAGGAGAGATGTGCACCGGAAATTTTTCGGGTTTTGTGTTTTGGTTTTGGATTCGGTTCCGCGGCCGTGTTTTGGATTCGGACGCGTTTTGGCAAAACCTCCCTGAAAATTTTTTGTCGGATTCGGGTGTGTTTTGGATTCGGGTGTTTTTTTTCCCAAAAAACCCTCAAAAACAGCTTAAATCATAGAATTTGGGGGTAATTTTGATCCAATAGTATTATTAACCTCAATAACCACAATTTCCACTCATTTCCAGTCTATTCTGAACACCTCACAATACTATTTTTAGTCCTAAAATTTGCACCGAGGTCGCTGGATGACTAAGCAAAGCGACCCAAGAGGGCGGCACAAATACCTGGCCCATCTAGGAGTGGCACTGCAGTGGCAGACAGGATGGCACTTCAAAATATTGGCCCCAAACAGCAAATGATGCAAAGAAAAGAGAAAAAGAGGTGCACTGTGGTCGCTGGATGGCTAAGCTAAGCGACACAAAAACCTCAATATCACAGGAATTATTTGATCTAATCAATGGTATTATTGGTCCAAATCACTGGAAGAAAATGACAAAATCACTGGAATTATTCATTCTAATCAATGGTATTATTGGTCCAAATCACTGGAAGAAAATGACAAAATCACTGGAATTATTCGTTCTAATCAATGGTATTATTGGTACAAATCACTGGAAGAAAATGGAATGGATGGATACTTGCAGTGACACAGAGCTGCAAGATACAGCAATGGCCTACTGTACAACTATATACTGTTAGTCACCAAAATGCTGCACTGTAATACTAGAAGCTATAGAAAAGTATATATATTATTGTATATATTAGTACAGAGCAGTGTAACTGTGACACGTGTCCTGACAAGCAGTATAGAAGCTATAGAAAAGTATATATATTATTGTATATATCAGTACAGAGCGGTGTAACTGTGACATATGTGTCCTGACAAGCAGTATAGAAGTTATAGAAAAGTATATATAATATTACTGTATATCAGTACAGAGCGGTGTAACTGTGACCCATGTGTCCTGACAAGCAGTATAGAAGCTATAGAAAAGTATATATATTATTGTATATATATCAGTACAGAGCAGTGTAACTGTGACCATGTGTCCTGACAAGCAGTATAGAAGTTATAGAAAAGTATATATAATATTACTGTATATCAGTACAGAGCGGTGTAACTGTGACACATGTGTCCTGACAAGCAGTATAGAAGCTATAGAAAAGTATATATATTACTGTATATATCAGTACAGAGCGGTGTAACTGTGACATATGTGTCCTGACAAGCAGTATAGAAGTTATAGAAAAGTATATATAATATTACTGTATATCAGTACAGAGCGGTGTAACTGTGACCCATGTGTCCTGACAAGCAGTAAAGAAGCTATAGAAAATACGAAAAGTATATATATTATTGTATATATCAGTGCAGACAGAGCGGTGTAACTGTGACCCATGTGTCCTGACAAGCAGAATAGAAGCTATAGAAAAGTATATATAATATTACTGTATATCAGTACAGAGCGGTGTAACTGTGACCCATGTGTCCTGACAAGCAGTATAGAAGCTATAGAAAAGTATATATTATATACTGGTGGTCCCCAGTCCCCACAATGCAGCACACTGATCAGATATTTGCAGCACACTGAGCACAGATATGGAGCGTTTTCAGGCAGAGAACGTAGATATTTTCAGCACACTGAGCACAGATTATTTGCAGCACACTGAGCACAGATTACAGAGTTTTTCAGGGAGAGAACGCAGCCACGTCCTCTCCATTCAATCTCCAAAGCACGAGTGAAAATGGCGGCGACGCGCGGCTCCTTATATAGAATACAAATCTCGCGAGAATCCAACAGCGGGATGATGACGTTCGGGCGCATTCTGGTTAACCGAGTAAGGCGGGAAGATCCGAGGCTGCCTCGGAACCGTGTAAATTAGGTGAAGTTCGGGTGGGTTCGGATCCCGAGGAACCGAACCCGCTCATCTCTAATCAGGATTAACCCATGGTTCTTCAAACAGGGTATTCAATTCCTTTGATGCAGGAAAAGTGACTGAGGACTTCTTTTTTACATTAAAATAAGATTCCTCACACTCCTCTGACACCTTATCAGGAATATGCAGAACATCTCTGATAGCCTCTATAAGAGCCTCTATTCCCTGTGACAGAGCTGCATCCCCCTTCCCCCACACACACTCTGAGTCCCCCTTTCCCTCCTCTGTCAGCGTCAGAGTCAGACTGCAGGATATGGGCCAGGGATCGCTTTTGCGGACAAATGGGAGGAGACCAAGACGCTGTCCTGGGGACTGCGTCTCTGTTCATAAACTCATCCACAGTACCATTCACTAAGGATATCCCTGTATATTTCCCTGTGCAACGCCGGACGCCAGCAAAATCCATCAGCGGCTTTCTGGGACTGCAGTGGCAACTACATGTTGGAGATCGGAGACGTCCGGAGCCTCCTAGCCGCACCCGACCGGCACACAGTGTACGTCTAATTGATCCGTCATATGAACTAAGACGGAGGGTGAGCGCTCACACATGCTGATAGGGCTTTCCAGAGTTTCTCTTGCTATTTTGCACAATCAGTCCGTTGAGACTTTTTAGCTATTGCTAAGTGAAATCAATTAACACCGGTTCTCTCTACATTTGCTAAGTAAATGGTTTGAGGACCTTTTGCCGTTCACTATAATTATAAGGATTGTCCTATATGTTCATTGTGGACACTTTGCATCTAGATATATTATGTGAATTGATTGACCTCCATTGAAATCCACTATATCCATAGGTATATGAAAAGCCGGCATTAGAAATAGAAATATAGTCTGTATATACTCATTTTAGTGGTATGACAATTTATGTATATATTTAGTCTGTTGTATGAATTATTTTTTATATTACATATACATCAATTTAAAGATCTTTTGATCATTTTCTAATAAAAGTATTTTATATTTATGTGAATTCATTTTGTTTTAAGACCTGATAGAATTAATTAGCGCAGAGTGCTTTTCCAAACTGTCAGCGTCAGACTGCAGGATATGGGCCAGGGATCGCTTTTGCGGACAAATGGGAGGGGACCAAGACGCTGTCCTGGGGACTGCGTCTCTGTTCATAAACTCATCCATAGTCTGTTTTAAGTATTGTGTCTCTTTCTCATTGCGGGACAATTTTGTAGAAAGAGTTGAGAACATTCCCTTAAGAGAATTAACCCATTCCGGTTCAGCCCCGCTAGTCTGTGAACCCTGAGTACCCAGTAGTGAGCCCCCTGATGAAGAGGAACACTCTGCAGTACAGGAGATACACTTTTTGCCTGACATAATGTAATGTGACAGCACATACACACAGAGGAAAGATTAAGCACAATTAACTCACAAAGAGACCTTGAGAGAGACACAGATGTTTGGAGCCAGCCCCTACCGCGCCCTTATCGCTAATGCCAAGCTTAGCCGGGTCGCAGACCAAGTACCCTGATAGAGGACTTAGGGGGTTATTCCGAGTTAATCGCCCACTGACGATTTTCGCAGCGCAGCAATCAGGTAAAAAAAAGTCATTTCTGCGTATGCCCTGCAATGCGCACGCGCGACGTACGGGTACAAAGCTCTTTGTGGTTGTGCTCAGGTTCTAGTGAAGTTTTCCACTGACAGGAAGGGGGCGTTTCTGGGTGTCAACTGACCGTTTTCAGGGAGTTTGCAAAAATGCAGGCGTGTCTGAAAAAACACAGGCGTGGCTGGGCGTTCGTTGGCCGGGTGTATGATGTCAAATTCGGACACGAATAGGCTGAAGTGATCGCAAGCGCTGAGTAGGTTCAGAGCTACTCTGAAACTGCACAAACTGTTTTTGCAGAGCTCGGCTGCACATGCGTTCACACTTCTGCTAAGCTAAAATACACTCCCCAGTGGGCGGCGGCATAGCGTTTGCACGGCTGCTAAAACTAGCTAGCGAGCGATCAACTCAGAATGACCCCCTTAGTACACTAGTAATCGCTCCCCCCCTGCTATGAACCCCTGGTGCCGCTGAGGTAATTTGGAGTCACACTGGAGGAGCTGCGCATCCCTGTCAGTCAGCGTCTGTGTCCACGGCAGAGGGAAAATGGCGCTGGATCCTCTCCTAGTGAAGCCCCTCCTGTTCAATGGAGCGCGGTCTTCTCACTTTTTTTATACTGGCTGAGGAATCTGGTGCTTAAAATGGAGAAAACCGTTTTAAGGCTGTTGTGCCAGTATGGGTACTGTGTACAGTGTACTGGGACGCAGTTGTGTCCGGAGACGCATTACGCCGCGTTTAGAAGCCATGCGTCTCTGTACCCTTACGCTGCCATAATGGCCGGCGCCCCGCTAGCCGGGACACCGGCTCAGTACTCACCACTCTTCATTCTTCTGGCTCTGTTAGGGGTGGCAGCGTGCTGCGGGACTGTACGCTCACCGTGATGGGCTTGCGAATAGGTCCCTCAGGAGCTCAGTGTCCTGTCAGCAGGAAACGGGACCATTAACCCTTCAAGAGGTTAGGCCGTTCTCCCCCCTAAGTCCCACGAAGCAGGCAGGCTGGTTCCATCCAGCCCTGCCTGAAAATATAAAATAAATGCAGAAAACTCTTCAGGAGTTTCCTTCAGCGTGACTGGCTCCTCCGGGCACATTTTCTAAACTGAGTCTGGTAGGAGGGGCATAGAGGAAGGAGCCAGCCCACACTATTAAATTCTTAAAGTGCCCATGGCTCCTAGTGGACCCGTCTACACCCTATGGTACTAAATGGACCCCAGCATCCTCTAGGATGTAAGAGAAAGAAAAGACAATAACATATAATGAGGCAGATGTATTAAGCCAAGAGAAGTGATAAAGCAGGGATAAGCAGTGATAAGTACAAGGTGATAACGCACCAGCCAATCAGCTCCAATATGTCAATAGGCAGTTAAGAGCTGATTGGCTGGTACGTTATCACCTTGTACTTATCACTGCTTTATCACTTCTCTAGGCTTAATACATCTGCCCCAATGTATGAAGCGCTGGTGTTGCTGTAAACCAAACAACTTGAGCCCGGTTTTAAACATTAAGGGGGGATTAAAGGTCGCTGCACCCCTTAACACGCTAGTTTTGAGCCGCTGAGGCTAATGAAAATAAATCCCTGTCAACTCCTGGCTTCAGGTCTAATTGGAAAGCACCAGGTGATCAATTAGCCCTGGTAATTTACCATGGCTAACTGCGCCACTCTACAGGATTGTGCCAGTAGCCACCATATAAGAATGTTGCCAAGAACGGCAGCTGGAAAGCATTAGTAAGACTGGTCTGCTTCATGATTCAAAAGAGCTCATCTACAAATGTTTGCATTTAGATGTAAAACTTGCACCAGACCGGAGATGAGGCGAGATGAAGGTCAGAGATACAAGGATGTATAAGGGAGAGATATGAATAGGGGTCTGGAGGCTAAGGAAAGCCAGTGTGGAAATCTGCAGAGAGATGTAGTAGATATGGACTTTATGAAATGTTTGAGCTTTCAAAAGTGCTTGGACATTCAAATTAAGAAGGCAGAGAGTCAGTTGGACACAAGAGATGAAAGAAAAGGTGAGTGGGTCTGGGAGGGAGATGGAGATTTGGGTATCATTTACATAGAGTTGATAGTGGGGGCCAAAGAGTTTGCTAGTTTACCAAGAGATGTAGCATAGAGAGAAAAGTGATGCTTGATTTACCGTACAAGATCCAGAGGCTGATACTTGTACCATACTCCCCAGGAAGCCCAGCACTCAAAAAGAAGATGCCTGTGATTTTCTGCTCCATGAGTCTTTATTGAGTTTTTACTTCTGTAACTTCCCTTAAAGAGTAGAGAAAAAGGGCTAAGTAGCCAATTAAAAGAATACATGTTCAGCACCATGGACAGCTAGAATGGTCCAGAAAAAATGTAACACATTCTTTAAGGTAAAATTATTAGAATAATACAAATATTAAAAGGGCAAAATAAACAGAATGGTATAGACTTGTCACAGAATGAAGTTACATCTACATTGCATTTGTACATAGGATTCCATAGAGGAGGGCTCACTAAGGGCCTCATTTACAATGTGATGCATGTTGCGCTACGAACGTATACGGAAAGGTTGCATTTTCCATATAAAATGTAATGAAACATAAACACCCCCAAAGCTGTTGTTTACCTCTTTAAAAATCCATTGGGAGTCTTCTTTCCTGCAGTAGTCCAAATGGAAATGACAAATAAGTAATGGGAATAGACGGTCGTGACTTGTTATAATATAGCCGCAACGCTCCTGTATGAATTACTATCAGCTGGAGGGGTCACTACGCAAGCAGGTATTTAGAAGAGGCTAAATAGTGCTGCTGGTGTCACTGTTGTCATTGCGTACTGTTACACCAGACATCCAGTACCTGCAAATGGTATGTGCCCTAAGAGGTGTATCTAACGATATGTCCATGTCCAAATATGCTGCATCTCCAAGAGGAGTGCTGTACTTAGATGAACACACCCTAACTGTACTCAAGTGATAACCTATGTAATCAAGTACAGATGCATTTTGACATGCATGTTATATATTAAGTTTAGTTACAGAGTATATGTGTGAACAAAGACACTTCCATTCCATTTTGGAGAGATTGGGCTCATTTATAATCTCCACACTGAGGCCATGTACTGTCTTTTCTTACCACTATAACAGACGTTATTTACGGGTGTGTTACAAAGTTGGGAACCTGTAGCAATATCGATATACAAAATCCTTTAACAAATATTCTTACATTAGGCTAGTCAAATTTAGTTAAATATGGTGGTTGATAATAAAACTAAACATAAATATATACATTATTAAATAAATAAATAAATAAATAACAAGATAATATTTTATTTTTTTGGAGGAAGGGGGGTGTAACTGGCTGTAATATGTAATGTGTCATTATCTACACTTCAAATATATGGTGCATTATGATAAATTAGAGAATTGGTTATTACATTGGAAATTAAGATGGATTAAATACTGTTGAACAGAATGAAAAATGATATAAATGTTGGCACACATTGTATGCACCCAAACAGCCAAAGAGAATGAGAAAATGATTAAGACATCTTCATAGCCACAATGAAAAATAAAATAAAAAATCATATACATTCCCTCTGGGAGATATTGATTTGTTTGACCTAAAAGTTACCTCATGTAAAGGGAACGCAGCGTCATAGGTGCAGTTAGAGAGCAAGCGGTTCAGTCCTGAGGAAAAGGAAAGAATAATTTTTACCATTCATATTAATAAGTCATCATACAACTGATGAGATCACTGCAGCTGACCAGGAACTGATGCAGTGGAAGGAGTACGATCAGATGCACAAACATTATCTTCCCATTGCTGTTTCCATGAATATAAAGTATTATATTTCTATCATATATGACAAATCATTTGTCCAGCTGCTGTGACATCACACTATATTATACATACATATATATACATAGTATTATGCATCCAATAGACAACTACAGCTCAACAGAGAATAGAAGATGTGCAAAATACAAGTGTCTCATACGTACCAGAGACAGCAGGAGATAGCAGCACTTATCAGATTAAATATGCCGTGGGGTCATTTCCAAAACAATATGGAGGAGGAGCAGCACAAAAGCAATGTTTTTCTGTGTTGTGATATACATGGCTTTGTGTTGCTGCATCAGCTGTCATGGCGTATACAATATGGCGCTGCCTTACAGAGGTGCATATCTGTGAGTTTCTGATTTGTTGGCTGAGATATTTAAATGAACTTGAAAATATTTGACTGTGCCCCCTGCTTACTGAAAGTCAAAAGAGACTTTTTTTTGGCTACTTGGATATTTATCCCCCATATAGAGGTGGCAATATTCAGACCTGAGACATCTTAATGGGACTTTTTGTTCTATCTAAATTAAATATATAGTAGATATGTATTAAAATACCCAGCAGAAATAAAATACAAATATTTAACTAAGAAAATAAGGACTTACAGGAGATACAGTAGAGCCCAAATGATCTGAGTAGAGGTGCGTACAATGGCCTATCGTGACATCTAACTGCACGGATTCGGTATGTAATACTGGCTGCCAGGATGCCAACTGTCAGTATCCCGACAGCGGCATCCCATCTGCTGGAATACCGGCAGCAAGTTCCCTCGCGGGCTCACCACGCATCGGGCCCGATGGCGAACTTCACTCGCCACAGGTTCAATTCCCACTCGTATGGTGGCGTGGACTCACCAACCGAGTGTAAATTACCAGTGAGTGCTGGTATTCCGAGTGCCAGTATAATGACGGCTGTCAGGATTCTGGCGTCTGTATCCTGGCCACCGGGATCCCAACAGCCGGCATTTTTACTGCATCCTAAGTGCACCACACATCATAAGTATTACTATAGAGTGGAGAAGGCCAGCGTGACACTATCAGATGCATGCTCTGCAGCGTGAAGGTGCACAATTACAAAACCATTTGTGTTCTTATTTATATATAATTCATAAATAAGGGTCAAACACGTAATGATTAGGGGGGAGATGAAAAGTCATATGAATGAAGTGGGTGATGCAGATATAAATGATCAGTTATCACTTTCAGGGGAGATTTACTTTTGTAGATATATGCATTATTATTTAAGACTAAGCAATGACAAAATACTGAGCAAAGCATTTTGCATGAATGAACCATACAAATAAAAGATAGTGGTATAGGAGCACAATTAAATGTGGTACATTGTAACATTTTCCTTGGTGGCAAATAATCCCCAGTAGCTTTCTAAATAATATTATTTGGCATTTCAGTGTAAATACTGTATACACAAGTAGGAACATGAAGTATAGTCTTATTTGAGGGTGTGTGTGTGTGTGTGTGTGTGTGTGTGTGTGTGTGTGTTCAGTTTTAGCTACATGATTAAAAAGTTATTTTGTATGACTGCCTAGTGAGTAATAATTTCTTCCCCTGGATACTGACTGTCAGGATCTGTTTTAGACAGATAGAAACTCTTATTGATTGCCCTGACCGCAAGTCATGCTGCATCACATTACATTTATAGACTCAACGCCTTCATTATTGTGACTGTAAAATTATTCTATAGTGTATTGTAACCACTTAACCAGACAAAGACAAAGCAGACATTTGCAGAGGTGTAAAACGTCACTTATGCAGAAAGTCCTCCTCTTGTATTTGGTAGAGATGTGTGCGGACACCCGTGTTTTGGTTTTTGTTCTAATACATCACCTTGTTTTGGTTTTAGCAAAACTTCCCTCAAGTGTTTTGGTTTGGATTCAGATTTCAGTTTGGTTTAAAATTGATAATCACTGATAAAAGTAGATAAAAACAGATAAAATCATGTCATTTCTTCAATCCAAAACCTGAAATTCAGATAGAAAAATCTGAATTCCGAACCGCGGGAAGATCTGAACAAGGACTTAGTTTGAATAGTATCTCCTCGGGTAGGGGGGGCGGTTGGGGTTCCAGACCTGGCTAAGTCTCGGATCCATAAAAATCAGGTGGATTTGGATTTCTGCAGAACTGAACCAGGCATCTCTAGTATCTGCATGGTATTGTCTAGGTATGAACATTAGGTATTTCTTTAGGTACAAACTGTCAAGTTGCTAAATGTGTCACATGTAACAATTTCATAGAATAATTTATGTATAAATAGGAGTGCATTTATTGTGATGGTACTCTACGGGACACAGTAATTTTTTATATATATTATTATTATTATTATTTCTTCTCATTACTAATTATGGAAACAGGAAGAAAACTGAACTAATTTTATAAATGAAAATAATAAGTGTCAGAAGCGAAGACTTGTCCAGAATATAGAAGCTACTATAAATACTGTATCAATTTATAACTTTAGGTGAGTATTGACTGTTTTAAGAGTACTGTAACCTTTTTCCCCATTAAAAAAAATGACTGTAAAGCAGGGGTGGCCATATATGTCCCCACAGTTCCAGATACACATATGTCCCCACAGTGCCAGATACATATATGCCCCACAGTGCTAGATACACATATTCCCCACAGGGCAAGTACACATGCTCCACAGTGCCAGATACATATATGCCCCACAGTGTCAGATAAACATGTCCCAACAGTGCCAGATATGCCCCCAGTGCCTGATACACATGCCCCCACAGTGCCAGCTATGCTCCCAGTGCCACATATACATGTCCCCACAGTGCCAGACATGCCCCCAGTGCCAGATATACATGTCCCCACAGTGCCAGCTATGCCCCAAGTGCCAGCTATGCCCCCAGTGCCAGATATACATGTCCCCACAGTGCCAGCTATGCTCCCGGTGCCAGATATACATGTCCCCACAGTGCCAGATATGCCACCAGTGTCTGATATACATGTCCCCACAGTGCCAGCTATGCCCCACAGTGCCAGCTGTGCCCCAGTGCGATATACATGTCCCCACAGTGCCAGATATGCCCCCAGTGCCAAATTTATATGTCCCCACAGTGCCAGCTATGCCCCCAGTGCCAGTTTCACATGTCCCCACAGTGCCAGCTATGCCCCCAGTGCCATATATACATGCCCCCAAAGTGCCAGCTATGCCCCAAGTGCCAGATATACATGCCCCCACAGTGCCAGATATACATGTCCCCACAGTGCCAGCTATGCCCCCAGTGCCAGATATACATGTCCCCAGTGCCAGCTATGCCCCCAGTGCCAGATATACATATCCCCATAGTGCCAGATATGCCCCCAGTGCCAGATATACATATCCCCACAGTGCCAGATATGCCCCCAATGCCAGATATACATGTCCCCACAGTGCCAGATATACATGTCCCCCCAGTGCCAGCTATGCCCCCAGTGTCAGATATGTCCCCAGTGCCAGATATACATGTCCCCCCAGTGCCAGCTATGCTCCCAGTGCCAGATATACATGTCTCCACAGTGACAGCTATGCCCCCAGTGCCAGATATAGATGTTGCCACAGTGCCAGCTATGCCCCCAGTGTCAGATATGTCCCCAGTGCCAGATATACATGTCCCCACAGTGCCAGCTATGCCCCCCAGTGCCAGATATACATGTCCCCACAGTGCCAGCTATACCCCCAGTGCCAGATATACATGTCCCCCAGTGCCAGATATACATGTCCCCCCAGTGCCAGATATACATGTCCTCACAGTGCCAGATATGCCCCCAGTGCCAGATATACATGTCCTCACAGTGCCAGATATACCCCCAGTGCCAGATATGCCCCCAGTGCCAGATATACATGTCCTCACAGTGCCAGATATGCCCCAGTGCAAGATAAACATGTCCCTACAGTGCCAGATATACATGTCCCCACAGTGCCAGCTATGCTCCCAGTGCCAGATATACACATGTCCCGCCAGTGCCAGATATACATATCGCCACAGTGCCAGCTATGCCCCCCAGTGCCAGATATACATGTCCCGACAGTGCCAGCTATGCCCCCAGTGCCATATATACATGCCCCCAAAGTGCCAGCTATGCCCCAAGTGCCAGATATACATGCCCCCACAGTGCCAGATATACATGTCCCCACAGTGCCAGCTATGCCCCCAGTGCCAGATATACATGTCCCCAGTGCCAGCTATGCCCCCAGTGCCAGATATACATATCCCCATAGTGCCAGATATGCCCCCAGTGCCAGATATACATATCCCCACAGTGCCAGATATGCCCCCAATGCCAGATATACATGTCCCCACAGTGCCAGATATACATGTCCCCCCAGTGCCAGCTATGCCCCCAGTGTCAGATATGTCCCCAGTGCCAGATATACATGTCCCCCCAGTCCCAGCTATGCTCCCAGTGCCAGATATACATGTCCCCACAGTGACAGCTATGCCCCCAGTGCCAGATATAGATGTTGCCACAGTGCCAGCTATGCCCCCAGTGTCAGATATGTCCCCAGTGCCAGATATACATGTCCCCCCAGTGCCAGCTATGCCCCCCAGTGCCAGATATACATGTCCCCACAGTGCCAGCTATACCCCCAGTGCCAGATATGCCCCCAGTGCCAGATATACATGTCCCCCAGTGCCGGATATACATGTCCCCCCAGTGCCAGATATACATGTCCTCACAGTGCCAGATATGCCCCCAGTGCCAGATATACATGTCCTCACAGTGCCAGATATACCCCCAGTGCCAGATATACATGTCCTCACAGTGCCAGATATGCCCCAGTGCAAGATAAACATGTCCCTACAGTGCCAGATATACATGTCCCCACAGTGCCAGCTATGCTCCCAGTGCCAGATATACACATGTCCCGCCAGTGCCAGATATACATATCGCCACAGTGCCAGCTATGCCCCCCAGTGCCAGATATACATGTCCCGACAGTGCCAGCTATGCCCCCAGTGCCAGATATACATGTCCCCCCAGTGCCAGATATACATATCCCCACAGTGCCGGATATGCCCCCAGTGCTAGATATGCCCCCAGTGCCAGATATACATGTCCCCCAGTGCCAGATAAACATATCCCCACAGTGCCAGCTATGCCCCCAGTGCCAGATATACATGTCCCCACAGTGCCAGCTATGCCCCCAGTGCCAGATATGCATGTCCCCCCAGTGCCAGATATACATGTCCCCCCAGTGCCAGATATACATATCCCGAGTGCCAGATATGCATGTCCCCACAGTGCCAGCTATGCCCCCAGTGCCAGATATACATGACCCCCCAGTGCCAGATATTCATATCCCGAGTGCCAGATATACATTTCCCCACAGTGCCAGCTATGCCCCCAGTGCCAGATATATATGTCCCCCCCCTTACTGCTCACCGTGCTGCCGCTGTTTGTGAGGGGAGGAGAGTGCAGCGTGCGCCTCTCCTGCCCCTCACTCTCCGGCGGCGGTGTCTCTCTTCAATTAGGCACTGGTCCGTGAGCCAATCAAAGCTCGCGGTCTGGCAGCCAATCAGAAGCCTTAGCTGCCGGTCCATGAGCTCTGATTGGCTTACGGACTGGCGCTGAATTGAAGAGAGACACCGCCGCCGGAGACAAGTGTGTGTGCCAGGCAGTGGTGTGGCCAGGAGCCGGCCAAGCCGCATGCGGCGGAGGAAAGAGCCGCATGCAGCGGACAAAAGAGCCGCATGCGGCTCGAGAGCCGCGGGTTGGACACTGCTGCTGTAATGAGTCTGAAATAAAATATGATATCAGTTTATTGTACATACATTTTATGATGTGCTGTAACATATATACAGTATTCATATACAGCAGGGGTGTCAAACTCGCAGCACTCGGGCAGGAGTCCTTTTTGCGGCTCATTGGCAGGTCGGAACAGGGCAGAAATGCATCCCTGGCATTCTGCCTCCGTCCGCCCTCTGTGACGTTGCCTCGTTGTCTGCACTGCCCACCGGCACCCATGCGGCAGTGTGAAGCAGCCAGCAGGGAGCTGGGGAGCACTGACAGACAGCCGGAGCCCTTCAAACCACAGCCCTGACTGCCAGAGCCCTTAAGCCGCAGTCCTTACAGCCGAAGCCCAGAACCCAGAAGCAACATGCCCACAAAGGAGCATCCTGCTAATGTAATTCTCTGTGGCATGCTGCACTGGGGAGGGGGTGCAATGGGGGCATTATGTGTATCAGGTACTACACTAGGGGACATTATGTGTATCTGGCACTATACTGCAGACGTGTATTTGGCACTATACTGGGTACATTATGTGTTTCTGGCACTCTAATGTGGACATTATGTGTAACTGTCACTGTACTGGGAGACGTTTTGTGTAACTGTCACTGTACTGGGAGACGTTTTGCGTAACTGACAGTATATTGGGGACATTATGTATAACTGGCAGGCATTATGTGTATCTGGCACTATTTTGGGTGACATTAAGTGTAACTGGAACTGTACCGGGAGATATCATGTGTAACTGGCTCTATACTGGGGACATTATGTGTGTCTGGCACTTTACTGGGGGCATTATGTGTAACTGGCACAATAGTGGGGACATTATGTGTGTCTGGCACAATAGTGGGGACATTATATGTAATGGTCACTATACTGGGGACATAATGTGTATCTGGCAATATAGTGGAGGCATTATGTATAACTGGCACTATACTGGGGACATTATGTGTAACTGGCACTATACAGGGGACATTATGTGTGTCTGGCACTTTACTGTAGGAATTATGTGTAAATGGCACAATAGTGGGAACATTATGTGTAATGTCACTATACTGGGTACATTACGTGTATCTGGCACTATAGTGGAAGCATTATGTGTAACTGGCACTATACTGGGGACATTATGTGTAACTGGCACTATACTGGGGACATTATGTGTAACTGGCACTATAGTGGGGGCATAAAACTATTCTGAAATGCGGAATATGGTCCCAAGCATGGCCGGACTGGCCATCTGGCACTTCTGGCACATGCCAGAAGGGCTGGTGGGCCGAATCGGTCACTCAGAGAGCCGGGAAGGCCGTGCGTTCCGCCCCCCCCCCCCCAGCAACAGTCGCCATGGTAATGCGGCGCACCCCCCGTGACGCGCGTTCACAAATGCCAGGGCCGAATCGAGGCCCCAGTCCGTCGCTGGTCCCAAGCATTTTGGATAAGGGACAGCTACTGGAGGAAGTGGGATACATGGAGGTGAGAAACTGCTGGAGGGAGTCGAACACAAGATGTAGGTGAGAGGATACTAAAAGGAGTGGGATACATGGAGGTGAGTGGCTGCTGGAGGGAGTGGAACACAGGGTGGAGGTGAGAGGCTGCTGGAGGGATTGGAACACAAGGTGGAGGTGAGAGGCTGCTGGAGGGAGTAGAACACAGGATGGAGGTGAAAGGCTGCTGGACGGAGTGGTACACCCAATGTACCCACACAAATGAAACAACAGGAAATGGTACATTCTGGCATTTTTTCACTTTCTTGTGACTTGTGCACATACATGTACTGATTGTCTGGATTCATAGACAAGAATCAGGACCTAATTCCGATATGTAAGCAAACCCAATGGTTTACATAAAAATCAGATATTTAGAGAGCAGCGCAAGCGCAAGGCCCATTCTGCGCATGTGCAGAATGGGTCTTGCGATATTGCTGGCAGCCCCTGTCAGCTGCAGCATGAGTGACATTCTGAAGTATTTGGGGGGTGGAGCAGGGAAAACAGACACCGTTATTCAAAATGGAGGAGTGTTACCCCATTTTGTAAGTGGGCCAGGTCATCGTACACAGACTTCCTGGATCTACGGCCAGTCTGAGTAAGCTTCAGCTTATGCAGACTGGCTGCACTCTGCAAACATGGGAAACTGATGCTGCGTCCTCACAGATAGCACTTGGATCTCACAGATGCATGCAGGAGATGTCTATCTCCTACAGATGCCTTCTGCTGCATTTTCATTTTATTTGTACAGAATTGCACAGACACTTCCCTGAGTTTTTTTGTTTCTGGAGAGAAAATACAGTAAGCAACATGATAAGGACAATCTGGAACCATACCAGACATTGTTTTTTTTATTTTACTTTTAACAAAAAAAACCAAAAACATTTACCGTTAAAATACTGTCCCATGCATGATGATAGGCTAATGTTTTATTTCTCAGATTCATGTTGTTCACTCAAGTGAACACGTGTATAACTTTAGTTTTATAGTTTAAAAAAAATTTTTTTGTGTTTTTATAAGCCCTGATGACTAATAAAAATATATTTTTTTTTATTTTGCATTAGGTTATGGGTGTGGATCATTGGGTTGACCCTAACTAGGTCGACCACTATTGGTCGACACGCACTAGGTCAACATGGACTGAAGGTCCCCATGGAAAAGGTTGACACAGCTAAAGGTTGACATGAGTGTTTTGCCTTTTTTTGGTTTCGTTTACTCCGTAAAATCAGCAGGAACCCCAATTAGTGCACTTCTTTGCTCACCATGTTTCGGGCTCCGCTAGCGCTGCACTTGGTACAGGTTACTATTTCCAATCATTGTCTATGTAGATTGTAAAGCATGAAAAAGTTGTTTTAACCTTTGAACCATGTCGACCTAATGTATGTCGACAAATAGTGGTTGACCTATTGACTGTCGACCTAAGTGTGGTTGTTCTAACAACCACACACCATTTAATTTTCTTTGCAGGAAGTATTTATGCCCTGCATTGTAATTGCATTACAACAATGCTAACACTTTTAAAGATTTGCATACCTCAGTTGTACTATAAAAGATAACAATATGAAAATAGAGCTAGACAATAAAAATTACACAAATGGCTTTTCTCCAGAATTTGAAGTGACAACTGCAACACAAGAGAAAAAAGGACGAGAAGCTATTTATTTAGAGGCGAAAAGAGTGATGATGCCACAGAGGTTTGTGCCCAGCCAAACTAAACACAGCACCTTATATTGCATAAAGTAAAAGAACGAATATTAACGCAGCAAAGTGACCATCTAATTCTTCTGTTAATAAGTTAATTTAAACATAAAAGGTCATAAATAATAACTAAGCATATGCCCTCAAAGATGTTTTTTTTTTTTTAAATCAGGTTCTACTTTTCTGACTTTTTTGGCCTATATTACGTGCCAATTTTTAATAGATTTATTATGCAGACACTTAAATATAACATCAGCAGTGTTCCACCCTTTGCTACTGCCCAAAGTATGCCACAACACTCAAGGACTGCCTGGATAGGATGACATCTGCACCTCGGGCCGGTACAATTTTCTGCTACCGCACATGTTTGGCGGCTGGTAGACAAAGGATACTCCCAAATCACTGTGAATAACCACAATCTGAGCAGCCAGGTGGTATCTTCTGTCCAGAGCCGTAACTACATGTGTGCAAAGTGTGCATTGCACACAGCGCACTTCTACTTGGAGCGCACTGTGCGCCTTGTCCCCGATTGGACGTCATTGAGATGACAGCAGGCAGCGGCAGCGCTGGCTTGAAGAGGCTCACAGTGGGTTAATGTATCTCTCCCGGCAGTGTCCTGTGTGACAGCAGCGCTCTCCCTCCTGCTCCCCCGACCACTGTGCAGAGCTGACAGTCTGCCACCCCCCACCCCCCCTTCCCAGTGACAGCCTGCTGTAATTTGTGAAATGAAGGACTCTGCTGCTGTAATGTGTAAAAAGAGGGGTCTGCTGCTGTAATGTGTAAAAAGAGGGACTCTGTTGCTGTAATGTGTAAAAAGAGGGACACTGCTGCTGTAATGCGTAAAATGGGGGACTCTGCCTGCCATAATGTGTAAAAAGAGGGACTCTGCCTGTCGTAATGTGTAAAAAGAGGGACTCTGCCTGCCGTAATGTGTAAAAAGAGGGACTCTGCCTGCCGTAATGTGTAAAAAGAGGGACTCTGCCTGCCGTAATGTGTAAAAAGAGGGACTCTGCTGCTGTAATGTGTAAAATGAGGGACACTGCTGCTGTAATGTGTAAAAAGAGGGACCCTGCCTGCCGTAATGTATAAAAAGAGGGACTCTGCAACTGTAATGTGTAAAAAGAGGGACTCTGCTGCTGTAATTTATAAACGGGGGACTCTGCCTGCCGTAATGTGCAAAAAGGGACTCTACCTGCCGTACTGTGTAAATGGGGGTTCTACCTGCCGTACTGTGTACATGGGGGCTCTACCTGCTGAACTGTGCAAAATGGAGCTCTACCTGGTGTAATGAGGAAAAAAAAAAGAGGACTCTACCTGGCATGATGTGTGTAAGTGGCGCTACTGTGCGGCATCATTTGAATAATGAATTATTTTGTGGCCACCCCCCTTCCCCATGAAGCCGTGCCCTTATATTTTTGTTGCGTGCACTGGCCCTATTCTAAATTGGGAGGGGGGGGGGGGGGCGCGTGCCGATGCCGTTTCTTGCACACAGCGCTAAAATGTCTAGTTACGGCACTGCTTCTGTCTGTCTCCTGGCTGCTAGAATGCTGATTTGTGGATGGCTCTGGCCACCCATCAATCGTACTAGTGGGATGTCTCTACACAATGATTGGTGAATGGCTGGAGCTATCCACCAATAACAATGCTGGTAGCTTCAAGTAGAGACTTTGAGGAACCGAAGGTAGGATAAGTAATTTCATTGTGTTGTCTCACTGATATAAATTTTAATGGGAAAGAGGGGGTATAAGATTGGGTATGATTTTTAATTGAAAAGGGCTTCATATCTGGATTGAAATTTTTAACGAGATGGAGGGTATGGCCACAGCAGGATAAAACACCACACCTTGTCAGCCCCACTTCCTGGACTTGTTCCACCAGGAACTGGCAAAAGCTTAGTTCCCAGAGCATCTGGGGTACATTTTTTCAATGAGGGAGGTGGATCAGATGTGGGGATTTATTTTCAATGACAAAGCACGCGGCGTTGGGTGGGTGGGTGGGGGAGTTATGTCGGATCTGGGTTATGATTTTTAGCGAACGAAGGGATCATATATGAGGTACGGTATGATTTATAATGAGAGAGTCAGGTCTGGGGCATTGTTTATAGTAAGTGAGGTGTGGTTTGGTCAAATTTGGGGTTTCAATTTTAAACAAGCTGTGGTGGCCATATCTGGCATCTGACTTAATGAGGGAGGAGGGGGATCAGGTTTGGGATCTGGTTTTAAATGGAGGGGTCTGATTTTAGTACTCTTCTAATTAAAAGTAAATGGTTGTTATTGACTATTTTATTATTTCTTTTAACAAATTAAGGTGGTCACTATTGTATTCTTAAATTACTGGTTTATTTTTAAGATGCAAATAAATATATGTTTCTGTGTCAATATATATAAGTAAGTAATTTTTTAGATATAGTATTCGATTTTGATAACTTAGGGGTCGATTCAATTCTCCGACAGTTGAATAGCGCCGGGAATTAGCTCCCGTCGCTATTCAATTGAGCTCAAGTTAAGACGGCGAATGCCCTTTCTCCCGGACTTAACAGGTTGATTTGTCGGGAGAACGGGCATTCTCCGACTTAACTCCCCGCTGCGATGCTGATTCCCGACAGAATCAGCCTCGCGCTGGCAGCACTTTTGTCGGATTTCCTCTCGCATCCCCCGGGGGTGAGAGAAGAATTCTCGACAATTGAGTGTCACTTGGCGCTGTATTGAATAGCACCGGGAGCTAATTCCCGGTGATATTCAACTGTCAGAGAATTGAACCGAACCCTATATTTTTAAATCATGTCTTTTAGGATTTATCACAGTCCATTACCAATGCCATCCTTAATAAATAAATACCATTATGTTTGAAATGAATATTACCATCCAAACCATATGAATGGAAACTGTAGAAGTCACCACAAGCTGCTACCTGTATTTGTCTTGGTCACTAAAAACTTCTCTATTGAATGTAGATAACTACAATGCACTCTGTAGTCACACTGGTCACTATAATGTTCTCTGTTGTATATCAGGAACTAGAATGTTTCCTGTATTGTATATTAGTCACTAGAATGATCCCTGTATTGTATGTCTGCAGGGGCACAGCTAGGGGGATAGGTCATGTGTACCTGGTAATGGAAGAGGGGGCACTTGACAGTAGGGAACTGCAGTGGTCAGGTCATTTAAAATGAAGGATTATGATGATGATTAATTAATCATCATCACTCTTCAGCAGTGCTATGTGTAACTGCCTCCTCTCTTGGTTCTACTTCACAACAGAGCATCTGCAGGCTCAGTGGGGCAGATGTATTAAGCCTGGAGAAGTGATAAAGCAGTGATAAGGGAAGGTGATAACGCACCAGCTAATCATTACTGGTTTGAAAAATGACAGTTAGAAGCTGATTGGCTGAGCATTATCACCTTCCACTTATGACTTCTTTATCACTTCTCCAGGCTTAATACATCTGCCCCAGTGTGTCTGGGCTACAGTGTACACAGAAGTAAGCGAGATGTCATTGGTGTGGTGATGTCATTGGTGTGGTGTTTACCCAGGCAGATCCTTCTAATGAGGCGCCTAACCGAGGCCAGCACCTGAGACTGAGTGTCATGTGACTCACTGACCAGAGAGACCACAGTCACCTAGCTGCAGTAGCTGTAATGTCTT
Source organism: Pseudophryne corroboree (assembly GCF_028390025.1). NCBI lineage: Eukaryota > Metazoa > Chordata > Amphibia > Anura > Myobatrachidae > Pseudophryne > Pseudophryne corroboree. Next base: position 571,567,669 of record NC_086449.1, read on the forward strand.
CTGTATTTTTTTTGGCAGACATTAGTGCTATCTGTATTACATGTTGCTTTTTCTATTGTATGGTGGTCACTATGATGTTCTCTGCATTATATGGTGGTCATATAGGTAGAGGATGACAACTATCTACAGGAAAGGAGGGGGGATTACCAAGCGGAGTCTTTGCTCCAAATGACAGAAATCCTAGCATCATTCCTTTATGTCTGTCACTAGAATACAGCATGTAGTCTGCAGAGATCACTGTATTGCTCCTTGTAATTCGAATAACCTCTACTTTGTCAGATGGGGCTGGTACAGTAGGTGTAATAATTTGTATTGCTCTTTGACATAGAATTTTTTCAGATATTTTAATGGCTATTTAAACTATAAATTGGATAAACCCAACTGCAGTTTTTTTTGTTTTTTGTTTTTTTGTCATGCCCATTTTGCAACTGCTGTTTTGTTGTAGCTAAGCCTGGACAACTTGTATGTGTCTGCCTCCGAGCCTGAAAGTTGCCATCCAGACCCTAACAACCATTCCATCCCCATCCTGTCACCAGGAGCATGCAAGGTGACTGACGCACTGAAAGGAAGGAGAGGAGTAGTGCTTGTTCTCCATCTCCTGCCTCTCTATCTCTCACATCCTGTCAGTCATCACACTGGTCCCTCCTGAATGGAGGGCCTGGTGACTTGAAGATGGTGGGGTATGTGAAGAAACACATGCGGGGCAAGGACCAATTGAGGACGGTGCTTCCTGACATAAGGTTTTAACCCCACTTTTGTTTTATTTAGAATAAACTCTAAAAAGAACTTACCAATTTTATTTTTCCCCTCTTCATATTTAACTCTCTGTAAAATATGATGTACAATCCGACTTCTTGTGGCATTGTTGAAAAAGGTGTCTCTGTTATTTATGATGAAACTACAAAATAACAAAAACATATTGTTACATAGTGACGCATGTTTTGGAGTACACAGGAAATCTATTACGGGGTGCCCACTACAAAGGGAAAAGACTAGGGTCTGGGTCTCCTCTGCAGGATGGGATGGACATGCCTCCATCTATGCACGTTGTGTGCAAAGGTCAAGCCCCCATAACCCCAAACGTACACACTTAGATAAACCCCTCAGTATTAGGGCTTATGTGATCACTCAGTGATTTAGGGTAATGTGCAGCTCTTATACATATAGGCTATATGCAACCTACAAAGAAGTAACACCTGTAAAACATACAATGAACACTTCAATAAAAAGATTTAAAAAAAATGGTTTATTAAAATGACAAAATGTATGAGGTGTGTGTCTCATATATTTTGGTATTGAATCACCTGGACTGACAACTGGTGCTGGTTCAATAATATTTCTTTAGTAATACACATATGCTATGTACTCACACAGTAGGACCTAACTCAAGTGACAATGAAGGACTCCTCAAGTATGATGAAGGACCCAAAATAAGGCTTGAAATACGTTAAGCAGTGTGGGAAAGAGGTGTGGCTAATCATATCTGTGGGGGCTCATTTCATCTGGACCAATTGGGTGTCTGAGGAGTATATGGAACTCTGTTTAGGACCCATAACAAGACCTTGTCCTTTCAGTATATGCTGTCTCCACACACATGCTGATGTGTTACATCCCTGTTTTTGTTACGTTTGTGAGTGCAAATTTTTAAACATTAAATTGTTATAAAACCATATCAAAGGTGTCTGCACTATTGGCATTTTTTTATATTTTTCATGTGGTTCCTACATACTTGTATGTATGGCGGAGAGTAAATATGAAAATGACCCCTTCACCATAGGATACATTGGATTATGAGGATTATCACTGATACTCTACTCTTCTAACAAAGCTGCAAAAATAAGGATTCTCAGAACTTTTATGAGGGTGACTAATACATGATATCAGGAAACAGTTTTTTTGCGCAATTGTACATCATATTTGTCTTTATTCAAGGGAATTTTAGAGAAATGTTCTGCAGCAAAACCCATTACAGTATAATTAAACTGTTTGCAAAAGTTATGACTAAGACATTGACTATAATTAGACTAGAATGAAAACTGATATCCACTGACTAAATCTTGAATAAAACAAAACAAAATAAAAACACTAAAATGTGCCTTTAAACCAACTACAATTTTAAGTAAGTTACTAAGACTAAAACTAAATAGAAAATCCTTGTCAAAATTAGCACAGGCTTGCTGGCCTGACAATCACTGACTGCAGTTCCTTCTCACTCTCCTCACAAACTCAACATGAGAGGAGTCGTCTGCCCGAGTCAAGACCCTGAATTTAACTCTACATGATTTCAGGGGGAGAGCATTCCAGATCATTAACACTTCCCTAATGCTGTCATAATTAGCACCCTCTTCTGGACTTAATGACTGGTATGCCTCTAGTACTTTTCCCGTTAAGCTAAGCACTAGGTACCTAACCCATGCAGCCTCTTTCACCAATGCAGTATTAACGACTCAAAGATGTGTAAATATGTGTCTTTGTCAATGTTAAATTCACCGAACGTGGGTAAGTCTCTACGCTGGTTAGCTATGACACATATTCACATGCTGTTTTACCCGGGGTTCCTGCAAAAGGAAGCGCAAACAAAATAATGCATAGCACAACAAACGCAATCAAAACATCACTCAGGCACCAGAGATTATCTGACATTCTAGGCATGGGTTACAACTTGTACTCCATTTTATACTCTCAATATATTGGCTATAGACCACCAACAAACAAGTTCTACAGCATACCTTACCAATGTGTGCCCCAAATTTGAAAGACTTATTTTTTCATTTAATAGTTCAGTTTGCATTATGTCTGCATTATGGTTCGGTGCTTTCTCTCATTCTTCTATAAATACTATAACCATACAAACTGCTAAGTGGTACTCCTCTTACTCATGAACATTAACATAGGGCATTAGCATATTTAAAGGTGAAAGATAAAAGGAGAAAGTAGATATTTGAAACGCACTAAATAATCAGGTTTTTACAGTTGTGTCAAATTGTATACAGAGAGTGCATGGCCTGACAACCCTCTATGGAACATAAGAGAGAACATCTAACAGTACAATACCTAAAACAAATGCATAGTTATCTACTTCACTCAAACTGAACTGAGCCCCTTTTATACCATTAGTGTAGTATTTTAAAAGAATACAAATTTTATAGAATATATGCTGACTGGGAATTTGAAAAATAATTTAAGACCAATCAAAGACCATCAAAGCAACATGCACAGCAGTTTCTGTTATAATGTTATCTTCATCCTTATTCAGGTCCAGGGATTGTTCAGGGAATAGTTTAAGTTTATATCAAAGCAATTTTGGTCAAACAGTCACCTAGAAAACTTTCAAGACAAAATTCTCTAAGGTGACCTAATGAACACTTTCTTTTCTAAATTACTTGGAGAGATTGCTATCCTTCATATATATATATATATATATATACACATTTTTTTTATTAATATAGGTGTTACACATTGTATCTAAATAATAGCACCAGGAGAAAATGTTTATTAGAAGTTATAAAATGTACTGCCATTTATATTTCCAATCTATACCGTGTAAAACTATTGTTTACTTCATAAAAATATAATGCAAGGTATAGTAATTTGGCTTTCTCTTCTTCATGCTACAACAGTATTGGTTGTTGGAGTCTAGTTGCAAAACCAAAATACACAAATCTAATTTATTGTACACAATTAAACTGTCTGAAATGTTAAATTAATTTGAACTGAATGAAAAAGCAATCACATAACATACAGAGGGGTTATGAGCTGGGTGTTGTGTGCCACTGGATGGAGATGGGGCTTTCTGCGTACCACTGAAAATTCAATTATAGAAGAATGTATTGTATGAGGAAAGTGACATTTGAGCTCAGCCGGCAGGAGAGCTCCTGGAGCAGCCAGCAAGGCAGTTTGTCTGCCTGACCATAACCTCATATGTCTGTGTGGCTGGAAATGCAGACACTTGCATTGCTACGCCTGCAACACTCCCATAATAAAGAACCGAAATGGACTATTTTTTGCGTGGACTATTTGCCTTCTCACAGTCAATGCAGGAATGCCCATCACATGATACCGTTTTGCAAAAAATGCACAGCTAAACATCAGCATTGTGTGCGACACAGAAGTAGGCCCACTGTGTCATAAGAATTGTATCTCTTCTTATTATCAGTCAGGCCGCTTATTCATATTTATTAAATCTGTAAAGTCTGCTCATTAAATGTATTCAGCAGTCATGATTACTACTGACATAGGGGTATATTCAATTGTAGTCAGAACTCACGTCTTGTCGGAAAGACGACAGTTTCTGACTTTTTTATGTCAGAAACTGTTCTGATCTATTCAAGTTGGCCTCCGTTTTTCCGACAACTCTGCAATTCAGACTTCTCGGAAAACATGTGGATTGGCGAATAGCCGCAGATCCACGTTTTGTCGGATTCCGCGGCCAAATCCGACAGGTTTTAGCCCTGTTTCCAACAATGTCATTCTGACTTTTAAAAAAAAGTGAATACTCAAATGTCGGATCCTTTACGTCGGAAAGGATCTGAGATCAGCTGAACATACCCGATAATATTATAAGATTATCCTACTTGTGCAGCATGAGAGTGTGTATTCTTTCTCTTAATTCCCCACTAAAAATAGGTAAACAGATGACAAATTGTTATATGGCAGATTTATAATTAGCCGACAACAAGGATACTGAGCACATTTGAACATGGTTGAGGTTGCTTACTAATATCTCACCAAAATAATGAAAGGGTGTCAAGTAATATTAAGGTGTTAGTTATATAATGAGCTAGGTATAATATATCACAAAGACAAAATAAAATTAAGGAATCCTCATAATGTCCCATCTGCATTGCTATAGGTAGGCTTAGATATCAGGGTCTTAGGGTATCTATCATGAATATTAGTGGCTTGCAAGTCGGTAAAAATTCAAATTCAAAGCCACTTATGGTCATACACTCAATTATAGTATACATGGTGCCTATTTCACTTGGACACAATGGGTGGTATCCTATTAGCAGCAGCTAATTGTCTTGTCGGGGGCTATCCTATTAGGGGTCACTGAAGCTGTGTGTTTTTGGGAGAAAAGGTGATCTAATTGGATAGCTTATAATAAAAAAATAATTTGGTGAAACATTAGGATACTGCCCAATATATGAAAGTAACAAGTGGTAATATTATTTGTACTAGTGCCAGCACAGATAGCTATACATGTTTTGAGCTAAATAATCAACAAGTGATTCAGAATAACCTTGTGTCTATTTATCTTAACTACCGTATACACCTGTCTAACATTATTGTGTCAAGTGTAGACATATTATTCTAGGAGTTATCTGGGATAATAAAATCATGCTTATGTCACTTATAATTAGATGTGTGTGGTTCGGTTCATTAGAAACTTAACCAACTGGAATTACGTAGTTCTGAATCAAACTGAGTCCCGGTTTGGTTCTCCTGAGGAGATCTGATCTGAAAAGAGTCCAGGTTTGGATCTTCCTGCGGTTCGGAATTCAGATTAACCGGATTTTGGGTTGCAAAAATGACATCATTTTACTGTTTGTACCCATTTTCAAAAAATCCAAAACCCAAGATTTGGATTTTGAATCTGAATTCCGAACCAAAACACTTGAGGGTAGTTTTGCAAAACCAAACCTTAATGATGAAATTAGAGACAAAATCAAAACACGAGACTCTGCACACATCTCTACTCATAATTAATTACTAAAAGTTATGTTTAAATGTTTCCCTGATAAAGCGGGCCCTCAGTGTATGTACGTATGTCTATGTAGCTAATGTAACAATAATATGTAAAAAATGAAGCGTTCCTTACAGCTTCAGCAGCAAAATTCTTTGTAGAATAACAATTTTATTACATTCTTAACAGCTTCATTACAATTGATATGCACATTAAGGCAATGGGGGTAATTCCAAGTTGATCGCAGCAGGAATTTTGTTAGCAGTTGGGCAAAACCATGTGCACTGCAGGGGAGGCAGATATAACATGTGCAGAGAGAGTTAGATTTGGGTGTGGTGTGTTCAATCTGCAATCTAATTTGCAGTGTAAAAATAAAGCAGCCAGTATTTACCCTGCACAGAAATAAAATAAACCACCCAAATCTAACTCTTTCTGCACATGTTATATCTACCTCCCCTGCAGTGACCATGGTTTTGCCCAACTGCTAACAAAATTCCTGCTGCGATCAATTTGGAATTACCCCCAATATGTCATCTTAATCATCTCAGATTTGTTCATTTTCTTTTCTTTTATAAAAAAAAATTGTATTTCTATAATAAATACTGAACTTTAACTGTACAATTAAGAGTATGGAAAATGTAATTATATTAGAAGTCTTTCTTTTGTACACTCTTAATTTTAAGGCTTTGGAAGAGAAAAACATTGTGTTATTACGCTTGAACAGAAAAGTGTTGAACTACGCCTGACAGTTGTGCAAAAAGCAATTCTAAAAATAAGTAGTTATGGTAGATTTACAGTCGATAACTCTATTTCTCCGAAGTCCACAGTATCCACAGGATAACACTGGGATATAAGGTAGCGTCAGCGGAATGGCACCAATTGATCAAAGCTTTTGGACTCCCAGAATGCAATGGGCCAGTCTCCTATATCCCTGCCTCCTGGCTCAGGTAATTCAGTTATTTTCCAAAACTCAAGGCAGGAGCATCCGAGAGAACCCTAATCAGGCGAGAACACCACATACACACACTTCCACACAAGAGGGAAGAAGTTAGTAAGTATAAAGATCCTCAAATCAGGTGCATCAGGGTGGGATCCCTGTGGATACTGTGGACTTCGGAGAAATAGAGTTATCGATGGTAAGTCTACCATAACTACTTATTTCTCCTGCAGGGTCCACAGATTATCCACAGGATAACATTGGGATGTCCCAAAGCAATATTAGTGAAGGGGACGCTCCTAACTGGACAGGAGAATCCTTCACCCGAATGCAGCGTCCTGTGAGGCAAAGGTATCAAAGGCATAATGTCTAATGAATGTGTTAATGGAAACCCATGTGGCTGCCTTACATATCTTTCAGCTGAGGTACCACATTGTGCTGCCCATGAAGGACCTACCTTACAAGTAGAATGAGCAGAGACATTAGCCGGAATAGGGAGAACAGCTGGAGAGTATGCTTCTGAAATAGTCACCTGAAGCCACCAAGCCAGTGTCTGCTTGTCAGCAGGCCATCCTCTCTTGTGAAATCCATAGAGAACGAAGAGTGTCCGTCTTTCTGATGGCACTGGTACGATCCATGTAGATCCTTAAAGCACGGACTACGTCCAATGATGCATCTCCCGCAGAAAGGTCCGGCCCCTGGAAAGCCGGAACTACAATTTCTTCATTAATGTGAAATTTAGACACCATCTTAGGAAGATTACCAGATTTAGTTCTGAGAACCCCTCTATCTGGAAGAAATATCAGAAAAGGGGGGCGACATAACAATGCCCCTCATTCTGAAACGCTTCTAGCTGAAGCAATAGCCACTAGAAAGAGAACCTTAACTGTCAACCATTTAAGATCCATTTGCTTCAGTGGTTCAAATGGAGCAACTTGAAGCACCTTTAGGACTACACTTAGATCCCAAGGAGCTGTAGGAGGAACAAAAAGGAGGTTGGATGTGAAGCGTTCCTTGGAAAAAAGTGCAACATCCTGTAGGTTAGCAATTTTCTTTTGAAACCATACAGTCAATGCTGAACTCTCAAGGAAGCCACCCGCAGACCTTTGTCCATTACTGTCTGAAGAAATGTTAGGACTCAGGAAATTTGACCCTAGGTCTTTCAGAGTTTCCAGTCACTGCACAAATGAATATAGGCCTGCCATATTTGGTAATAAATGCGAGCTGAAGATGGTTTCCTTGCTCTAAGCATTGTTTGAATTACCTGTTGTGAGAATCCTCTTGCTTTCAGGATGGAAGTCCCAAGAGCCATGCCGTCAAAGACAGTCAATCCAGGTGGTCATAATAGCAAGGACCCTGAGACAGTAGATCTGAACGTTGAGAAAGTAGGAACGGAGTATCCACCGACAGCCTCTGCAGATCTGTGTACCAATGTCTTCTGGGCCAAGCCAGTGGAAATACATAGGCCAGCGACCTTTGTGCAATTTGGCATCCTATGTTCTTGACCCGTATGCGGGAACTTTGTTGTTCTGACGGGAAGCCATGAGAGCTATCTCCGGTAACCCCCACTTGTCTACCAGAGTCTGGAAGACCTCTGGGTGTAAAGCCCATTCGTTTGTATTAATGGCGTGTCGACTGAGAAAATCCGCTTCCCAGTTTAGCACTCCCTGAATGAACAGTGCGGACACGGCTGGATGATGAAGTTCTTCCCACCTTAACGTGCGGCTTACCTCCTTCATTGCTTTTTGGCTACGAGTTCCTCCCTGATGATTGCGGTACACTACTTGCGTCGCATTGTCCAAGTGAATATGAACTGGTTTCTGCTGAAGAGTGTCCTTTGTCTGAATGAGTGCCATATATATGGCCCGAAGTTCCAGTATATTTATTGGCAGGCAACTCTCTTCCTTGGTCCACTACCCCTGGAAGCAACACTTTTCTGACACTGCTCCATAGCCCTGAAGATTGGCATTCATTGTCAGAATCTCCCACGCTGAGATCCAAAAGGGTCACCCTGTGTCCAGATGGGATGTATGTAGCCACCAGGCTAACAACCTCCGTACTTCCTGAGGAAGGACCATAGTATCATCTGATGTAGTCCATTCCATCTGAAAAGCATCAGACGTTGAAGAGGCCTCGAGTGGAATTAAGCATTATCCACCATGTCGAATGTTGATACCATAGATCCCATCACTCGCATTGCTGCATGAATGGATACTCTTTGACTGTGTAGTAGCTCCTGAATCCTTGTCTGTATTATGGATACTTTGTTCAGAGGTAGAAAAAACTCTGAAGTCTGGAATCCAATACAGCCCCAGGTGCGTCATGTGTTGTGACGGAACCAGGGAAGACTACACTCAATTTATGAGCCATACTTGGCTTTGTAAACAGGCTATTGTCATTTGTAGATGGCACTGGAGAATTTCCTGAGATTGAGTCAGGATTAACAGGTCATCCAGCTATGGGAAAAATCCTTATCCCTTGACGATGGAGTTAGGCCGCCAACACCACCATAATTTTGGTGGCCTTCTTGGAACTGTAACCGGTCCCAATAGTAGGCCTGAAACGGAAAATGTTGCTGGAGGATAGCAACACTGAGATAGCACTGATGGGACAGTGCTATAGGTACATGTAGGTAAGCAACCTGGATATCTAGAGATACCATAAAATCCTCCAGCTCCAAGGCCAAGCCAATGGAACGTAAAGTTTCCATATGAAACCGAGGCATCCAAATGTATCTGCTCATAGTTTACAGATTGAGAATGGTCCAGTATGAACCATTTGGTTTCTGTACTAGAAAATGGGTTAGAATAGAAACATTGTCCCTGCTGAGCAGGATGAATCAGTACTATCACTGGTCTTCGTTTCCGTTGAAGACGGGCTGGTACAAACAAAGCCTTGCAGAGGATGTTTCTTGAAGGCAAACGCATAACCGTAAGATACCGCTTCTGGCACCCAGGCATCTGTGGTGGACTGCTGCCGGTTCTGTACAAAATAATAGAAGCCGGCCTCCTACCCTGGAATCCCCCAGGTGGAGGCCCGTGCCATCAGGCTGATAGCTTCTCTTCTGGTTTAGAAGCAGGCTAATTAGGACTGTTTGCCGTAACCCTTTACTTTCACTTTTCCTTGAGTCCGAAAGGACCAAAAAGCTGGAAACTTAGGTTTAGACTTGTGAAACTGAAGTAAATTTCACTTTCTTAGAGTCTGCTTCAGACTCCAGAATATTGGCCCTCATTCCGAGTTGTTCGCTCGGTATTTTTCATCGCATCGCAGTGAAAATCCGCTTAGTACGCATGCGCAATGTTCGCACTGCGACTGCGCCAAGTAACTTTACTATGAAGAAAGTAATTTTACTCACGGCTTTTTCTTCGCTCCGGCGATCGTAATGTGATTGACAGGAAATGGGTGTTACTGGGCGGAAACACGGCGTTTCAGGGGCGTGTGGCTGAAAACGCTACCGTTTCCGGAAAAAACGCAGGAGTGGCCGGGGAAACGGTGGGAGTGCCTGGGCGAACGCTGGGTGTGTTTGTGACGTCAACCAGGAACGACAAGCACTGAAATGATCGCACAGGCAGAGTAAGTCTGGAGCTACTCTGAAACTGCTAAGTAGTTAGTAATCGCAATATTGCGAATACATCGGTCGCAATTTTAAGAAGCTAAGATTCACTCCCAGTAGGCGGCGGCTTAGCGTGTGTAACTCTGCTAAATTCGCCTTGCGACCGATCAACTCGGAATGAGGGCCATTGTTTTAATTATTTACCAAAATGAATATCTCCAGTAAAAGGCAAAGACTCTAGTACCCTTCTGGACTCTGAGTCAGCCTTCCATGTACGTAGCCAGACTGCTCTGCGTGTTGCTACTGCTGATGCTGATGCTTGAGAAGCTACTGTACCCATATCCAAAGCTGCTTCTTATATAAATAGCGGCCTGTTTTATATGTGCAATACTGTATGGGACTTTTGTTCTCTAGTAGCCAATAAAATATCATCTTCCAATGCATCAGCCCAGGCCGCCACCTTTCGCCATCCATGCTGTGGCCATAGCCGGCCTCACAAATGCCCCTGACTGGGAAACACAGTTTTAAGAAACCATCTATTTTCCTATCCGTTACATCATTTACAGATGTTGAAGGCAGAGGTAATGTAGATTTACGCACTAGTTGAATCCCATGCATATCTACGTTGGTAGCAACCTCCATATTCAAACAATCCCCAGCCTGAAGAGGATACTTCTTACTCGGTGTGACCAAAGCCTCTTGCCTGATTTCCGTCAGCTGCTCTGACTCCGGAAATTCAGTCCTGACTGTTTTGGCACAGGTGCTCTGAATTTTAACAAAGGCTCTGCTGCCTCATCTAAGGATAGAATGGCTTTCATAGCATTAACTAGCTCAGATATACCTACCGAGCTGAAACCTTCGTCCTCATCTCTGTATGCAGACCCAGAATGTGAGGAATCATCTCCGAAGTGTCCCCTTTCGAAACATGTGTAGACTGTGAAGATGTTTCATGTATGTGTGACTTAATTACCACAGGCCTTCCAGCCTATTTTTGTTGAAAGGATGCCGCTTCCTGAACTGGATGTGTCATAATCCAGGGGGAATGTTGCATGTAAGGGTTAATAGGGAAACCTATAACTGGTGCTGGATTTGGCACTATTCGCTCAGTTATATTAGATAATGTTTGTGCAAATGATGCCCATGAAGGTTCTGCCTGAACCTGAGCCTGCCTTGGGATGTTAAGGAGGCTTTGATGGAATAACAATTTGCACATAAGCCATTTTGAACCAGATCTTGAGAGGTTATCCTGCTTTGAATGACAATCATGATATCAATATAGGTACAGTTGTGGAGAGTGTATCCTCCTCACCCTTGCCTCACTTAGACATTATAAACAAATCACACACCAGACTGGTGTTAACTACACAATTTGTGACTGAAATCACTTTAACACTCGCTAAAGTGATACACAATCCGACCCCTCCCTGCTTTCACCAGCATTGAGGATCAGATATATGAGAAAGCAAACCTGACAGAAACACAGTATAAGTCAGCAGCCACACTAGCAATCAGTCACATTGTTATACATTAGTATACATTGGCAATATGAGCACATATTAAACTACAGATACATTTCAGGTATGTAGGAAAAACATATTACTGCATTACCTTATAAACAGTAGGACTTTTAACGCATTCAGTCGCACAGGCGAAAGAAACAGCAGTAAACGTTACAAGACTCATATGCAATAGGCACTTATACAACTACTCGTACCTCAAAGGTAGGTAGAGACTCAGTACTGTATCACCTACCTCAGAAGAGCGGGATACAGGGAGACTTAACCCCACTTCCAGGATCGATCAATACGCTAGCAAACGCTGAGTGGATCCAGACGCTAATAGTGAACACAGACGCCCAAAAGAACACATCCGATATCAGTGAACACAGACGCCCAAGTGAACACAAATGCACCAGTGACACAGCCGCCTAAGCTGCGACTGAGTTAGTTCATATCTAGCGTCTCAGATGGAAGCAGGAAATCAGGTCATGACTGGAGACTCGGAGGAAACTGGTCATGAACCGGGAGGAGGGGTGACCAGGGGAGCGCCTTACTTCCCACTGCTGACATCAACCCCAGGGATCACGGCCTCATAGTAGCCCCTGGAGTCTATGATCCCTGCGGCCTAGCGCTGGTGCACCCGAGGTGGCAGCCGTGGCAGCGACTGTTCGGTAGTCTCCATCCTGAAAACAGTGGCGGGGAGTTGTTGGAGCCACTCTAAGGTGCGTGTAAGATGCTTTTTTAGAAAAATCGCTAAAAAAAAAATAAGACTATAAAAATAAAATAATATAAAGCTTATGGCTACTAAAAACCAGCAGCCCATTGACCATGGTCTGGCTCCTGCCATACCAAGCAAAAAAAACTAAATTGCCTGAGCCATGAGGCGGGGATATAGTAGACTGGCCCATTGCATTCAGGGAGGCCAGTCGATCAATTGGTGCCATTCCACGAACGCTACCTTATATCCCAATGTTATCCTGTGGATACTCTGTGGACCCTGCAGGAGAAATAACGTTCTTTTATAAGTAATATAATAATTCTCGCACTGACAAAATACATTAGAAATTAGTTTCCTTATATGACCCTCTTTTATTATATTGAATGTATTTGTCACTTAACTTACTTTTTCCTAGTCTTGGAGAAAGAATATCATACAGAGAAAGTTATAATTATTTGCAGAAATCCTGGGGTATAGCTCTAAACTAACAAGCTGTTCACACTAGATCAAGCCATTTCTCATGTATCATTATTGTGTTATTATTTTCTATTACTTTATTTGTACATTGTAAGTAACTCATTACCATTGTTTTTGCAAAGAGGTAAACAAGCAATCATTTGTGTTCATTATATTATTCCAATGTCGTATGATAGAGAAAATTAAGCTGAAAGAAATTGATCAAGGGCCTTTTGTAGGGAGGGCCTTCGACTATCAATGGTTTGTCACTGATGGGCGATTGTCTTCCCATCAATGGAAGATATCCAGTGGTATTTCCAATTGTGTTCCCTGATTGAATGCTACAGCATGGATAGCCAAAAGTCACTTCTCCGCCAGGACTGCTCTAAATCGGAATAGCTATGCCAGCAGGTAAGAATTCATGTACACAGGCATTAAAGAATGCCACTATGTATGCGAATAGGGACTGGATGTATGTAAATGTATTTGCCATACTTGATACAGGGAGATAGATTAGTAGGTTAATATACATAAATTAAAATATTTGATGTTAGGGTTAATTATGCATGTAATTATTGTAAAGAATTAATTATATTAAGATAATGGTGTAGTTTTTAATAATGTAATTTTGATGGAGGGTTAATTATTGATGAGGGAATGATATTGCACGGCTATCAAAAATACTCTCTGTATTGTATGGCAATCACTAAAGCTTATTATTTTGTTTGGCAGCCACTGATGCTTTTGGCATGATATTGCGGTCACTGATGCATTCTGTATTATATGCCATCACTGTTATGTTCTCTGCATAATATGGCGGTCATATAGGTAGATTATGCACAGAGTTGAGTCTTTGCCCTGGGTGACAAAGCCTGGCATCACCCCTGCTGATGGGTCATGCAGTATATAAGGAAAGGAAAAATGTGTCACAATTGCTGTACTGCAATGAGCTCATAGGTGATTATTACAGTCATCATCATCACCCTGAGAGGAATATGGAGGCCTGTGGATGCAGTCCCGTCAACCCTGTTATTAATCCGGTCCTGACCAAATGCTGTAAATCAGAGGTTCTCAAACTCGGTCCTCGGGAGCCCACACAGTGCATGTTTTGCAGGTAACCCAGCAGGTGCACAGGTGTATTAATTACTCACTGACACATTTTAAAAGGTCCACAGGTGGAGCTAATTATTTCACTTGCGATTCTGTGAGGAGACCTGCAAAACATGCACTGTGTGGGCCCCCGAGGACCGAGTTTGAGAACCTCTGCTGTAAATCTACAATGAAGTTGCAGGTTGAGATGGTCAATATTTGATTCATGGCATGTGTGACACTACTTACTGATGAATCCTCTGCTGACTGAAGGGAGCAGTGTAACAGTCATTCTCCTCCAGGTCTGGTATTGTCTCCTTGTCCAGTCTCATAGGCTTTTTAGGCAACCATCCACGGAACCTGCTCAACTGCTTCTCCATCCTAGACAAAAAATTCCAAGTGTCTAAAGTTATTAAAGTTGTAATGTACAAGCGTTAATACGTAATAATCTGATTATTACAATATGCATACAAAGAAGGGTAACACATTGAAGAGGGATTGGGTATGAATACTGACTGCGGCATCCCAATTTTCACAATCCCAACAGGGGATGGTAAGTATACTAACCCCTCCCTTCCCACAGCCTAAATGTAACCTGCCCCGGTGGTGCCTAAACCTACCCCCCCCCCCCCCTCCCCTTCCCTTCCCGCAGCCTAAGCCTAACCCTCTATCCCTGAGCCTAACTCTTTGAACCTATAGATGAGAGAGAGATCAGAATTTTACAACCTTTCTCTCATCATCTACATCCTTATGTTTTCAATCTGTAACTTATATATTAATATACTAACATTTTTAGCAAATATCCAGTAATGGATGCAGTTAACAGCTATGTGCCTAATTCAGAATTGTACGGCATGCTGATGCTTTGCAGTTAAGTAATTATCGTCAGACTGCGCATGCGCTGTGATCATACTGCACGTGTCTAAAGGTGGCTTTGTGATGCCGCATGTAGTGAGCATTTCTGTGCAGAATGATTGACAGGAAGTGACCCTTTGGGGGGTGGTAACGGGGGAGTGAAGGCAAAAACGCAGACATTTCATGGTCATTTTCGGGGCGTGTATCTGATATCAGCTTTGATGATGTACACAGAGAAACATGGCGATAGTGTCGCTACTGCTGCGGCCAGTTTGCATAGCCTACCTACTTAAGCAGTCGAATTTTTCCATTGTTGTGCAAATGTGTACATAGTTGCGAATGGGTTTTCTATTGCTCCGGTGGGTGGCTCTTTTCATTTCTTGAAAGCAGCTTCACTTCCTAATAGTAGCTTGAAAAACCGCAATTGCAAATGCATTAGCGTACAACTCTAATTTAGGCCCTGTATACATATAAGCAAAGTTCTTCCAGACAAGTGTGAGGTTTACGTATTTACTAATGGTCAATTTTCCATCGATTTTTATTGATTCCAGATATGTGTAAATCAATGTTGGGTCTACAGGGCTAAAACACACATATTCTAAAATTTAAATTTAATATAGAAAATATGTTACTAAATGTTTGCTATAGTCCTGGAAGCCCAATATCAATTTAGAAAGATTTCCATCAATTTGAAATCAATAAAAATCAATGGATATCGACCTTTAGTAAATAAAGCCCTAATCCCTAAAAGTGTAGCGTGACTAGGTGAGAGATATCTGACAGGTGCTCGATAGATAGATAGATAGATAGATAGATAGATAGATAGATAGATAGATAGATAGATTTATGGTAGACTTACTGTACCATAGTTAAATCTCTTTCTGCGAGGTACACTGGATTCCACAAGGAATAACATTGGGGTGTAGAGTTGGATCTTGATCCGAGGCACCAACAGGTTAAAGCTTTGACTGTTCCCAGGATGCATTGCACCGCCTCCTCTATAACCCTGCCTCCAGGCACTGGAGCTCAGCTAAATTAAGCAGTCCAATGCAGTAGCAGGCAAAAGAGACAGTAGATGTTAGTTACATAGAACCAGAATCTCACGACAGGAGAAGAGACTAGCGGTTAATGCCATGCAAACCCAAAGAAGCTAAGTGCATCAGGGTGGGCACCCTGTGGAATCCAGTGTACCTCGCAGAACGAGATTTAACTATGGTAAGTCTACCATAAATCTCCTTTTCTGCAGCGGGGTACACCGGTATTCCACAGGGAATAACATCGGTGATGTACTGAAGTAGTTCCTCATGGTAGGGGACACACTGTAGTGGGCACAAGAACCCGGCTTCCAAAGGAAGCATCCAAAGGCATAGAACCTGATGAACGTGTTCACTGAGGACCACATAGCCGCCATGCACTATTGTTCAGCGGACGCGCCACGGCGAGCCGCCCACGAAGGTCCAACAGACCAAATAGAATGGGCCTTGATAGCAGCAGGAGCTGGTAAACCAGTCTGCGCATAAGCTTGTGCAATCATCATTCTAATCCATCTGGCCAAGGTTTGCTTATTCACAGGCCAGCCACGTTTGGGAAAACCAAAAAGTACTAAAAGGATATAGTGACCTCCTGAGGGAGGCAGTCCTAATATGGAGAGCCCGTATCACATATAAAGACCGCTCTTTGGAGGATAAACCAGAAGAGATAAAGGCCGGAACCACAATCTCTTGGTTAAGATGAAAAGATGATAACACAGGTAGAAAACCAGGACGAGTTCGAAGAATTGCCCGGTCACGGTGAAAAATCTGAAAGGGTGGACGACAGGACAAGGCGCCTAAGTCCGACACCCTCCTAGCAGAGGCAATAGCTAGTAAAAACATGACCTTAAGTGTAAGACATTTAAGATCCACAGACTCAAGAGGTTCAAATGGAGACTCTTGTAGAGCATTTAAGACAACAGACAAATCCCATGGAGCCACAGGAGGGACATAGGGAGGCTGAATCCATAAAACGCCCTGAGTGAAAGTATGACAGTCAGGAAAAGATGTAATTTTTCTCTGAAACCACACCGACAAGGCAGATATATGAACCTTGAGGGAGGCCAGATGAAAGCCTAAATCTAGGCTTTGTTGCATAAAAGCAAAAAAGCCTAGAAGTACTGAATGAATAGGCATCATAATTCTTAGCAGAACACCATGCCAAGTAAGCGTTCCACAACCTGTAATAAATCCGTGAAGAAGCCGGTTTACGGAGCTTCAACATAGTTTGAATAATCGCCTCAGAGAATCCCTTGGCTCTCAGGAGTGAAGCTTCAAAAGCCACGCCGTCAAAGCCAGTCTGGCAAGGTCCGGATAGACACAAGGGCCCTGAACGAGGTGGTCTGGGCGTTTAGGAAGTAGAAGAGGAAGCGCTATCGATAGACCCTGCAGGTCTGAGAACCAATGCCATCTGGGCCACGCTGGAGTGACTAGAAGTAGTATTCCTCTTTCTTGCTTGAACTTCTGTAGAACACTGGGCAGGAAGGACTCTGGAAGGAACACGTAGGGCAGCCGAAACTTCCATGGAATTGCCAGCGAGTCCACGAACGCTGCTTGAGGATCTCTTGTCCTTGCTCCGAAGACCGGAACCTTGTCATTGTGTCGAGACGCCATCAGGTCTACATCTGGTAGGCCCTACTTGTCCACTAGGAGTTGAAAGACTTCCGGATGAAGACTCCACTCTCCGGCATGAACGTCCTGACGACTGAGGAAATCCGCTTCCCAGTTGAGGGCTCCGGGGATGAACACTGCCGATATTGCTGGCAGATGGCGTTCCACCCAATGTAGGATTTTTGATACGTCCAGCATTGCCATGCGGCTACGAGTGCCGCCTTGATGATTTATGTACGCCACCGTGGTGGCGTTGTCTGATTGTACTTGAACAGGCCTGTTCTGTACTAGAGGCAGGGCCATGTCAATGCAATGAACACTGCCCGCAATTCCAGAATGTTTATCGGGAGGAGAGATTCCCCCCCGGGTCCACCGACCCTGGAGAGAGTGTTGCTCCAACACCATGCCCCAACCCCGCAGACTGGCATTCTTTGTCAGGAGGACCCAGTTGGAGATCCAGAAGGGATGGCCCCTGCTCAACTGTTGGTCCTGTAGCCACCAGCTCAGTGACAGACAAACCTCCCGAGTCAAGGAGATCATTTGTGACCTGATCCAATGAGAAAGGCCTTCCCACTTGGAAAGGATTAACCTCTGCAGAGGGCGAGAGTGAAATTAAGCATACTCTACCATGTTGAAAGCCGACACTATGAGGCCTAGTACTTGCATTCCCGAGTGTATCAACAACCTTGGCGAGAGAGGAAATATCTGATCCTGTCCTGAAGTTTCAGAGAGACAGAAACAATCATTGGCTGTGTGTGTCCAGTAGTGCCCCCAGGTGCACCATGCTTCCAGCAGGGACCAGCGAGGACTTTTTCCAGTTGATGAGCCACCCGTGGGCTAGTAGAAATTGGACCGTCAGTTCCAGATGACTGAGGAGAACCTCTTGGGAGTTCGCCAGGATCAGCATGTCGTCCAGATACGGCAGGATCCTGATTCCATGACAACGGAGATGAGCCATCATCACGGCCATTACTTTGGTGAAAATCCGAGGGTCCGTGGTCAATCCAAATGGCAGGGCCTGGAATTGATAATGTAGGTTGCCAATAGCAAACCGCAGATACTGCTGATGCGATATGGCAAAAGGAACATGCATGTAAGCATCCTGTATGTCCAGGGAATTTGGACACTCTCACAAATTTATTCAATGATTTGAGGTTGCGTATAGGCCGGAAGGACCCATTTGGCTTCGGAACTAGAAACAGGGTTGAATAGTATCCCCTGCCTCTCTGAGACAGAGGTAGCGGCACTACTAGTCTCGTACCCAGGAGGCACTGTACAACCAAGTGCAAAGCTTGCGCTTTTATTGGATCCACAGGGATAACCGTTACGCAAAACTGGCGAGGGGGACGTCTCTTGAAAGAGATTGCATACCCGTGAGAGACAACTTCCCACAACCAGGCGTCCAAAGTGGTCTGTAACCAGGCCAGGGCGAACTGCAGAAGTTGGCCTCCCACCCTAGTGACCCCCAGGGGGAGGCCCGCCCCGTCATGCAGCAGGCTTGTCTTGTTTGGACGCAGGCTGTCGGGTGGCCCAGGGTTGTTTAGATTTAGGCTTAGTGGATTTGGAAGCACGAGCCTGATGCTGATATGCTTGACCCTTTGCCCTCCCTGGAGGTCGAAAGGAACGAAAGGTGGTACTCTTAGCCTTCGGAGCAGAAGGATTAGTATTTGGGAGACACGCAGTCTTGGCAGTAGCCAAGTCAGTTACAATCTTGTTCAGATCCACCCCAAATAGGATGTCTCCTTTAAAAGGGAGCACCTCCAATGTCTTTTTGTAGTCCAGGTCCACCTTCCAGGACCTCAGCCACATAATTTGACGAGCCAGGACAGACGTAGTAGATGCCTTGGCCACCATTACACCTGCATCAGAGGCCGCCTCCTGAATATAGTGGGATGATGTGGTAATATAAGACAAATATTGTCTGGCAGTGTCAGAAAAATTCTTAGGCGGCTCATTCTCAATTGCCTGAACCCATGCTTCAATTCCTTTTGCAGCCCATGAGGCTGCCATAGTGGGTCTATGTAAAGCACCTGTAAGTGAGAACATAGACTTCAGGCATCCCTCCACACGCTTATCCACCGGTTCCTTTAGGGAGGTGACGGTGGTGACAGGAAGAGTAGATGACACCACAAGACGGGCGACATGAGAGTCCACCAGCGGTGAAGTTTCCCACTTGTTACTCAACTCAGCAAGGGATAGGAAAACGAGCTAGCATCTTTTTACACAGGGAAAATTTCTTTCCTGGACACGACCAGGATTCCTGACGTATCTCAATTAAATGGTCAGAATGTGGCAAGACTACTTTAGCAACCTTCTGACGTTTGAACTTATCAGGTTTCTTAGTAGGCTCAATCTATTTGAAGAATTAGCTTAATGGCCTCTACTAGGTCAGAAACATCAACATGGGTTGTAGATTCCTCATTATAAGCAACTGTATCAGTGTCTGATGGATCAGTATATTCCCAATTCTTATCGGAAGAATCATCCGAAATATTAGTGGATTGTGAGGAAGAAATAGGCCGTTTAGATGACCGTTTAGCCCCAGAGGGGCGTGAGGTAGACTTTTGTCTAACCAAAGATTGATTTAATTGTTGTAATTGGGTAGACAGCGTATCCGCCCAGGGCGGATTAACTACAAGGACAATATGTGGTTGCAATGGCACAGGAGGTCCTACAGGGGGCGTAAGACGTATCACAAGTGTAGTCAGCATACTTGAGAACGCTGCCCAAGGTGGGTCCTGATTGGCCACAGGTGCTGCAGGTTGACTGGGTGCATGGCACTCAGCACCTGAACCAGCAGCTAAAACTTCTCCCTCAGGTAAATCCGTGGCGCCAGTACTGCAGGATGCAGAAGCGTCCGTGGATTTCCAGCCCTGTGTGGCAGACATTATAAGGAATATGGGACCCTGATGCACCTAGTCCCTCAGGGTACAGAATATAGTGATAGCAATATGTGATACAGGAGAATGGAATCCCACACAACAGCCAACAGCTAGAAGCACACTCAGTCACATGTACAATGCAGAGGTTATTACATATAAACAATAAAACTGCACTGGACTAGTAATTTACATATTACTACTGTCTGTAGGAGTATAGATATAACAATGCACAGTAGATACTGGATGTATATTACAGAATACTTGTACCAAATATTTAGATAGCAGTACACTTGTTCTTAACTAACACTGTCTAAAATGACATGTAGAATACTTAAGTGTCTGTAAAAGCACAGTACTGATGAGGCAGGCGGCTTCACAGAGGAGACAGACCCCTGCAGTCCCGAAGATCAGCCCAGCTAGCAGTGAAGACGGTGGCAAAAGCTCAGTCAGGGAGTGATGGAGAGTGAAATGCAGCTCCAGGGCGGGAACACCATTAGTAGATGGCGCCCGGAGCTGGGGGAGGGGCTACAGGTCAGCGCCTTACCCCCTATGCTGGTCCTCACCACCGGGTACTGTGGAACCTATAACAAACGGTTTTGAGTAAATCCAACCTGTGCTCCCTGCCCTGGATATAGTGGGGTCCCTGTGCAGTACAGTGTCCATGCCAGCAGCGCGGTCCGTCTCCTGGGACCGTGATTTACCGGCGGGCCCCACCTGAGGGACCCTCTTATCTCCTCCCTGATGTGTAGCCACACGATCCAGGAGAGCATCAGCGGTGTGTGCCTGAAGTCTGGTGCGCCTCCGCTGCAAGTACCTGGGAACCAGGCCACGGGAGTATGCAGCGCTACTGAGGGAGGTGATGGAGCCGCAGCACAGAATGTCAGAATCACATAAACAATGCTGTGGCTCTTGAAGTCTTCTTAAAAAGCTCTTTTCAGGGCTGCCTAGCGCAGCCCCACCTGTTAGCTGCCTGCACTGCAGGCACCAACTTACAAACTGAGCTCCAGTGCCTGGAGGCGGGGCTATAGAGGAGACGATGCAATGCAATGATCAAGATCCAACTCTACACCCCAATGTTATTCCCGGTGGAATACCAGTGTACCCCGCTGCAGAAAGATAGATAGATAGATAGATAGATAGATAGATAGATAGATAGATAGATAGATACTGTAGATAGACAGACAGACAGACATGAACGGTCTGATGATTACTTAAGAAGTTTAGATAAACCAGTGATCAACCTCAGCAAGAATGAAGAGTAGAAGTTTATTTTACTAACCTGCTCATGAACTTGTACCGTCGGTGCAGGTAATAGATTTTTCTCCTGGAAGAACAGCAAAAATGAAGCCAGTCGAGAAGAAAACCCATCGTCAGTTACAGTATCAACTAGCAAGAAAGCAAAGGAGATTGAAGACAGAAGCCTGTAAGAGGTGGAGGAAGAGACTAGAGATATTAACATACACACCAGTCACAGAAGACTGCTGCGCTAATTATCCCTGCTCCCTTACAGAGCCCCTAAACTGAAGATACAGGTTATCTTACAACAGAGAAGTACTCATAAATCACAAATACTGTATACAGAGGCTTGCTAAAATATTTAGCCTCCTAAAATGACTGCAGATTTAGCTATACTACAAATGACACACAATTTGTTTCAGACAGTATATTTTATTGCAAACCAGTGGGCTTTTATAAATACATTTTCAATTTCATAATTGTTTGTCTGCAGATTTTTTTATTTATTTTTTTTAAATATCAAAACGGAAAAATGCTGCATGCATAAGTATTCAACACCGGTAGACTATTACTGGGCAGAATCACCATTTTCTGCCATAACATTTTTAAGTCTGTTGGGGTATGTCCCTGCCAGGTTTCACACTGTTTGTTTGTTGCCCATTTTTCCCTGGATACTGTATCTGCTCCAGGTTGTTCAGGTTCATTAGATGCTGCTTGTGGACTATCATTTTCTATTAGTGCCACAATTTTTAATTGGATTGAGAACTAAGCTTTGACCTGGCCATTGTAGAAAATGTACCTTTTTGTTGTTCATCCACACCAGTGTTGTTTTAGTCTTCTGCTTGGGATCAAGCCCACACACTTGCCGAGAAAATGAACGACGCCGCTCGTTTTCACCCTTCATGAGCGATGTCACTTATTTTCTTGGCAAGTGTATATGCCAGTGAAGACGAGCGATGCGTGGCCCCACGGGTTGTTAACGGCCCTCGCTGTCTAGAAAACTCTAGACATGGGCCCTCATTCCGAGTTGTTCGCTCGGTATTTTTCATCGCATCGCAATGAAAATCCGCTTAGTACGCATGCGCAATATTCGCACTGCGACTGCGCCAAGTAATTTAACAATGAAGATAGTATTTTTACTCACGGCTTTTTCATCGCTCCGGCGATCGTAATGTGATTGACAGGAAATGGGTGTTACTGGGCGGAAACACGGCGTTTTATGGGCGTGTGGATGAAAACGCTACCGTTTCCGGAAAAAACGCAGGAGTGGCTGGAGAAACGGGGGAGTGTCTGGCCGAACGCTGGGTGTGTTTGTGACGTCAAACCAGGAACGACAAGCACTGAACTGATCGCACAGGCAGAGTAAGGTTGAAGTTACTCAGATACTGCAAAGTAGTTTGTAATCGCAATATTGCGATTACATCGGTCGCAATTTTAAGAAGCTAAGATACACTCCCAGTAGGCGTAGGCTTAGCGTGTGTAACTCTGCTAAATTCGCCTTGCGACCGATCAACTCGGAATGAGGGCCATGGTTTGATGTGGTTTATTTTCAGTAAGAAGTCTCCTTCATGCACTGGTGCTGGATTTGAGGGACAGCCTTGTCTGGGCAGTTCCTAGGTGGTATTATGCAGCTTTCTTTTCCTAATCAATCCAACAGTCCTCACTGGGACATCCAAGCAAATGGATAACATTTTATAGTCATAGTCCTTCCCTGTCCTGTGCAAGGTTATAACTTTATCAGTGATTTTCTTAGAATTCTCTTTTGTCTTCATTTTTACAGATTTCCTTCAGATTCACAGTATGGCCACTGTTACTCGAATTAGGGGCTCATTTATCAATAAAAGTTGACCTTTCTTAATGCTTCAAATAGAGAAGCAAATTGAAAGTCAATTATTACAGCAATATATTTTATCTGTATACGCTTGGATTTTCCACATGGGGTTTAATACGTTTACAAACAGCATTTATAAATAATCTACAAATAGATAATGAAATATAAGTTTGAAAATTAACTTTAAGAAGTAAATTTCCTAAAGCTTCTTGATGATGTTGTCCATAGCAACCAATCAGATTTGGTCTATCAATTCTCTATTGCATCCTAGAAAATGATAGACAGAATC
The DNA here is from genome assembly GCF_028390025.1 of Pseudophryne corroboree. NCBI lineage: Eukaryota > Metazoa > Chordata > Amphibia > Anura > Myobatrachidae > Pseudophryne > Pseudophryne corroboree. Next base: position 571,591,342 of record NC_086449.1, read on the forward strand.
TGATTGGTTGCTATGGGCAACGTCACCACTTTTAATTTTTTTGAAGTTTAGTAAATTTACTCCTAAGAGTGTTATGTACTCACAACAGCTCACAACTTCCTGCCAGGTCCCGGCCGTCACTTGGGTATTTGGGACGCCAGAGCACGGAATCAGTAGCCCTTTGTCATGTTGGTCCTGGCCATTGCTAGGAGACCAGGACACCATCGTGTAGCTAGCAGCGGCTGCACTGAGCTTTGGTCCAAGCTGGTTCAATTATCTGGGACACTTGCTGATCTGCTCTCCTAAGTGCAACCCCACAGCTACAGCACATTTGAATCCCGGGGTCTTGTTCCTACTAGTGGCAATCGGAATGGCCTTTGTGTGTGACGAAAGGCCAGGAGGGCTTAGACTCCTTGCCGGTTACAGCTTCATGTCTCGGTGTTTAGCTACTGTAGCTGATCCTAGTTCTTGGTCAAAATTCTATACTGTCTGAGTCCTGGTTTCATTCTGCCCGTTCTGCTTTGGAGGCAGTCTCCTGCCCTCGGCACCACTTGATCGGCCTGAGAATAGCCTTCGGCTATGTACCTGGGTCCTGCCAGTATACCGTTCTGCTGCTATTGCAATTAAACCTTTATTATTACAGCTCCAGTCCCGGCTGCATCCCAGTGCCGTTAAGAACATCTTTCTCTATGGGAAAAGGGCAGCTCTTACAGGTGATTACCTCTGTGGCGTGGTTCTAAGGGTTTTACCCAGTATCCCGGGTGAGCCATAACAAAGAGCTTAATGATTAACAATAAAAAACACTGCCTGAACAATCTGGGTGTCATTGGTAATAAAGAAAAGTCTGCTGACTTTTTAGCAGGTTAAAAACTTTTGCAAGTCAATATTATATATATATACAGTCAAGTCCATAAATATTGGGACATCAACACAATTATCATATTTTGGCCTCTATACACCACCACAATGGATTTGAAATGAAACAAACAAGATGTGCTTTAACTGCAGACTTTTCGCTTTAATTTGAGGGTATTTACATCCAAATCAGGTGAACGGTGTAGGAATTACGGTTTCTATATGTGCCTCCCACTTTTTAAGGGACCAAAAGTAATGGGACAATCGACTCAAAAGCTATTTCATGGACAGGAGTGGGCTATTCCCTCATTATTTCATCATCAATTAAGCAGGTAAAAGGTCTGGAGTAGATTCCAGGTGTAACATTTGCATTTGGAATCTGTTGCTGTCGACTCTCAATATGAGATCCAAAGAGCTGCCACTATCAGTGAAGCAAGCCATCATTAGGCTGAATAATCAAAACAAACCCATCAGAGAGATTAAAAAAACATTAGGTGTGGCCTAATCAACTGTTTGGAACATTCTTAAAAAGAAAGAACGCACCGGAGAGCTCAACAACACCAAAAGACCCGGAAGACCACGGGAAACAACTGTGGTGGATGACAGAAGAATTATTTCCCTGGTGAAGAAAAACCCCTTCACAACAGTTGCCCAGATCAAGAACACTCTCCAGGAGATAGGTGTATATGTGTCAAAGTCAACAATCAAGAGAAGACTTAACAAGAATGAATATAGAGGGTTCACCACAAGATGTAAACCATTGGTGAGGCATGAAAACAGGAAGACCAGATTAGAGTTTGCCAAAAAACATCTAAAAAAGCTTTTACAGTTCTGGAACAACATCCTATGGACAGATGAGAAAAAAAGACTTGTACCAGAGTGATGGGAAGAGAAGAGTATGGAAAAGGAAAGGAACTGTTCATGATCCAAAACATACCACCTCATCAGTGAAGCATGGTGGTGGTAGTGTCATGGCGTGGGCATGTATGGCTGCCAATGGAACTGGTTCCCTTCTATTTATTGATAATGTGACTGCTGACAAAAGCAGCAGGATGAATTCTGAAGTGTTTCGGGCAATATTATCTGCTCATATTCAGTCAAATGCTTCAGAACTCCTTGGACGGTGCTTCATGGTGCAGATGGACAATGACCCAAAGCATACTTGCGAATGCTACCAAAGAGTTTTTTAAGGCAAATAAGTGGAATGTTATGCAATGGCCAAGTCAATCACCTGACCTGAATCCGATTGAGCATGCATTTCACTTGATGAAGACAAAACTGAAGGGAAAATGTCCTAAGAACAAGCAGGAACTGAAGACATTTGCAGTAGAGGCCTGGCAGAGCATCACCAGGGATCAAACCCAGCGTCTGGTGATGTCTATGCGTTCCAGACTTCAGGCTGTAATTGACTGCAAATGATTTGCAACAAAGTATTAAAAAGTGAAGTTTGATTTAGGATTGTTTAGTTTGTCCCATTACTTTTGGTCCCTTAAAAAGTGGGAGGCACATATAGAAACCGTTGTAATTCCTACACTGTTCACCTGATTTGGATGTAAATACCCTCAAATTAAAGCGGAAAGTCTGCAGTTAAAGCACATCTTGTTTGTTTCATTTCAAATCCATTGTGGTGGTGTATAGAGGCCAAAATATGAGTGTGTGTGTGTGTGTGTGTGTGTGTGTGTGTGTGTGTGTGTGTGTGTGTGTGTGTGTGTGTGTGTGTGTGTGTATATATATATATATATATATATGTTCCAAACAGTCCACACTCTGGCCTTTCAAGTATATGCTGGGGTGACTTCCATTGTAGTGATAGGTTTTAACCCATCACTTTCCAATATACATCCAAAAATAGAGGAGCACTCACCAGTCTTCAAAAGCAAGTTTTCTTTATTTTCAGTAGATCATATGAAACAAGGGTGTATCGACGTTTCGGTCACCAATTTGGACCTTTGTCAAATTGGGGACCGAAACGTCGATACACCCTTGTTTCATATGATCTACTGAAAATAAAGAAAACTTGCTTTTGAAGACTGGTGAGTGCTCCTCTATTTTTGGATGTATATATATATATATATATATATATATATATATATATATATAAAATAAACTATTCCCTGAAAGTAAGATCTCTGGTAATGTAGTTACTTACATTTGAAATGCAGCAGAATGCTGCATGTTTGCTAGTATCAGCCATTTACACTATAGCGGGGCTCCATATCTATGTTGTTGGATGTACAAAGGAAAACAAACTATTTCCCTATAGCCACAGATTAAATTAAATATCTTGAAGTGTGATAAATTATTCACTTTTTTACACATAGGTTTGAAAAGATTATCAATAACTCTCGTCATTTTGAGATTTAATGTTTGTTTTTTAAAGATAAAAAATAAAATGAACAGCTGATAAGGCTATTCACATGTACTCATACATTATATTCATTTATATATTCCAGGTGACTTGCACAGTGTTTGCCCTCCAGTTTACTACCTGTACACGTTACATCTGTAGCACAGGAACATGGCGCTGAGAAAATATGCAGTGCAGCTAAGGGAACACGTCAGTGTTTTAAAACACAGCACATGCGAAATGTATCATCAGCTCAATGCTGCAATGCTTTGACTAATTGCTGTTTGCCTCTCTCATAGTCTACTGACACTGTTTCTGTACTGTGTCTTCTTTAAAAGCATTGCCATAAACTAAGACATGAATTATAAATTATATATACATAATTTATTTGTACTTGTCCCCAATAACCTCTAGTGAGCCATTAAAAGATTAATTCCACTAGCCGTATGATTAGCTGCACTTGTATAAAATGTGTATCCTGCTGATTGTCTGTATAGTTCATTATCCAGCTATAACATAATGACAACAGCACACACTCACTGATACTCCCATTGGTGCAGCAAAACCTCTGCAAAGTGTTCTTATTCCCTTTTGTCTCTGACATAATCACCTATTTTTCAACAGTCACTTTGAAGCATAGTACTAAATAATATCAAAGTGAAATTTGGGTGTAAAGAAATGAAGCCTTTTTGTGACAAACTACTATTCAGTGCTTGTTTTTTCACATATTTTTTTTTTTAGATGAACTCATACTTGCCAATTTATGGTAGGAGGCCTCCGGGACATCTGTGGAAGGAGTGGTCCAGGTAGGAGGTGCAGGAGCTAGGCGCTATGACGTCTTACGTTGTGGTGGCGGGTTACAATTATGCTATTCTTAGTAAATCATACAGGAAATTCTGCATTGGCATATATGTGTATGTTGCTTTTCTGGACATGCACAGTGTAAATTTGTGCAATTTACATGATCATTCTAGTGCAAGTTCAACTTAACAACAGTCCCATAGGTCTAAAGTCTGTCCTGTTTATTCTGAAAATCATATAGCTGTTGCCCCCACCTAATTCAATAATTTCGATAGAAAACGATAACTTTCAACCTCCAAAAATGACAAACTAATTTCTCTTAACAATAATATTACACCCAACTTTCTACTACCCAACAGATCTGGTTTCTCTTGGAAAGTGGTCCTCTTATTGTCGTCTGATAGGCTGGATTAGTCTTTCGTCTGTGCCATAAAAAGGTATTGCACAAAAACATTTTGGGGAAAGATATATTTGTCAGTTGTAATGTGAAAACAAATACCTTGCAATCCATTTATATATCCATTTATATACAAGCAGACTATGGCATGGCCACCATACTGCATAAATTGGTTAACAAGACAAAGGAATTGGTTGAGGTCCAAAAACGCAAAACTGCAGGTCTGGAGCACCAAGTGCGCTTACTGACGCTGTGGCTCTCTTTTCACATCAATGTGTCTGGTTTTATGAGACGTGCATACTGTATATTTAGCACAACAGGTCTGAAAAGTTTTCCATACACTGATGGAATGAAAAGAGTGGATCAATGGTATTCCTAATTAAATACATGTGTCCTCATACATCCAGCCTCAATATGCCATGTAGCGCGAGATGCCTGGTGTGAATGAGCCGCCAGGTCCTGTGCAGCAGCTTTTTTTTTACTGAAAATGTGGCTAATTTGCAACACAATGTGACTAGGATGCACAAATTGACTGTAGTGATTAATATGATATACAGCAGGGGTGGGGAACCTTTTTTCTACCAAGGGCCATTTGGATATTTATAAAATCCTTCGGGGGCCATACAAAAATTATCAACTTAAAAATGAGCCTGCCCCCAATAGATATGCCCCCAGTCAGTAGTTATGCCCCCAGTAGATATACCCCCAGTCAGTTGTTATGCCCCAGTAGATATGCCCCCAGTAAGTATGCCCCCAGTCACTTGTTATACCCCATTAGATATGCCACCAATCAGTTGTTATGCCCCATTAGATATGCCCCCTAGTACCGACGCTTACACACATACATTAAAAGAAAAAAACTACAATACTCACCAGCCCCGCTCCTCTTTCCGGACCGTTGCCCTCCGCCTGGCCACTCACTCCTCAGAACTATGGGAGAGAAGTCATGACATCTCTCCCATAACACCGCACAGCTGCACACGCACACTGCCAGAGCCGGAAGCCGGTGCTCAGGAGTGAGCTCCTGCCTCCGGCTGCTACTGAGGGTAAGAAGCCAGGCGCCCACTAGTAACAAAATCTCAGCGGGCTCCCGGCTAGGTGAGCCTGGCCGGGCCGGATCAAGTGGCTCTGCTGGCCTTATTCGGCCCTCGGGCCTGAGGTTCCCCACCCCTGATATACAGTATGACACATGTATATTGTGTGCGACTGAGCCTGTATATGGAGCAGAACAGACCTTGTATTGGAAAAAGGCTGTGGCTGCTACATTGTAGCACTATGCATACAGATTCAGAGACTCAGTCACACACAGATATACAAGTGTCATATATCATATTACTCAGCACAGTCTCCTCAAGCGACATAGTCATATTACATTGCAACTAAGACATTTTTGGCAAAAAAAGAAGCAAAACAGACGTCCAATGCTGAAGATTCTCACGCGACCTGGTGTGCCCAGAGGGGTTGTTTGGTGCAACTGCAGCCAAGATGTATAAGGACATTTCTGTATGTGTCCCACTTCCTGCAATCTGTTTTGCAGTGTAAGTTATTGAAACTATATTTTAGTAGTGGAAAAGGTAAATTTAATGGCCCATTTCCTTTAGGCATGAAGCTTCGGGTATTTTTACCTCAACAAAATGAGCACATTTTAGCTTCGGACATTGGGGGTAATTCAGAGTTGATCGTAGCAACAAATTTGTTAGCAGTTGGGCAAAACCATGGCCCTCATTCCGAGTTGATCGCTCGCTAGCTACTTTTAGCAGCCGTGCAAACGCATAGTCGCCGCCCACAGGGGAGTGTATTTTCACTTTGCAGGAGTGTGAACGCCTGTGCTGCAGAGCGGCTGCAAACACATTTTGTGCAAAACAAGACCAGCCCTGTAGTTACTTATTCTGTGCGATGATTGCTGCGACGAGTGAAACGGTAATGACGTCAGATACCCGCCCAGCAAATGCCTGGCCACGCCTGAGTTTTTCCAAACACTCCCAGAAAACGGTCAGTTGCCACCCAGAAACTCCCACTTACTGTCAATCTCCTTGCGTCCACCAGTGCGACTGAAAGCGTCACTAGAACCTGTGCAAAACCACGATGCTCTTTGTACCCGTACACCGTGCGTACGCACTGCGGTGCATACGCAGTTTTGCCGGTTTTTTAAATGTTCGCTATGCAGCAAACAACGGCAGCTAGCGATCAACTCAGAACGAGGGCCCATGTGCACTGCAGGTGGGGCAGATATAACATTTGCAGAGAGAGTTAGATTTGGGGGGGTTATATTGTTTCTGTGCAGGGTAAATACTGGCAGCTTTATTTTTACACTTCAATTTAGATTTCAGTTTGAACACACCCCACCCAAATCTAACTCTCTCTGCACATGTTATATCTGCCTCCCCTGCAGTGCACAAGGTTTTGCCCTTCTGCTAACAAATTTGCTGCTACGATCAACTCTGAATTAGGCCCATAGGGGGTAATTCCAATTTGATCGCAGCAGGATTTTTGATAGCAACTGGGCAAAACCATGTGCACTGCAGGGGAGGCAGATATAACATGTGCAGAAAGAGTTAGATTTGGGTGGGTTATATTGTTTCTGTGCAGGGTAAATACTGGCTGCTTTATTTTTACACTGCAAATTAGATTGCAGATTGAACACACCACACCCAAATCTAACTCTCTCTGCACATGTTATATCTGCCTCCCCTGCAGTGCACATGGTTTTGCCCAGTTGCTATCAAAAATCCTGCTGCGATCAACTTGGAATTACCCCCATAGTGAATATTCAGCCTCTATTTACACCTACCAGGACAGGGGGGGTAATTCCAAGTTGATCGCAGCAGGAAATTTTTTAGCAGTTGGGCAAAACCCTGTACACTGCAGGGGGGGCAGATATAACATGTGCAGAGAGAGTTAGATTTGGGTGTGGTGAGTTCAATCTGCAATCTAAATTGCAGTGTAAAAATAAAGCAGACAGTATTTACCCTGCACAGAAACAAAATAACCCACCCAAATCTAACTCTTTCTGCAAATGTTATATCTGCCCCCCCTGCAGTGCACATGGTTTTGCCCAACTGCTAAAAAATTTCCTGCTGCGATCAACTTGGTATTACCCCCAGAGCCGCAACTAGGGGGGGGCTAAGGGGTCACGTGCCCCGGGCGCGGGAGTCGAGGGGGCGCGGCCGGGGAACTCTGCCTGGCTCCCTGACAGCTGCTCCCTCACCCCCCCGCGATTGTCACCCGCAGCCGCGAATGGCGCCGTCATGGACCCACCATGGCTGCGTCTCCAGTGTTCCTCTGCCCGACCACCGAGTGCGCCTCCTGCAAGCCCCCCCCCGCCCGCATCTTTACCGCCTGGCGGACGCTGTTTCCGGTGGACGGAGACGCGGCTGTGCGCGCACCGTCACATGCCGCCCCTCTGACCTCCGGCACCTGCTGCAAGCCCCAGACACTGGCCTCACTCACTGCACCGCGGCTAATGATTGATCTACAGCGGTGAGTGGAGAGATTTTATATATATATATATATATATATATATATATATATATATTAGTGATTTATTCTTTTTATATATATACTGTATATATATATATCAATATGTCTGTGTGTGTGTGTGTGTGTGTGTGTGTGTGTGTGTGTGTGTGTGTGTGTGTATATATATATATATATATATATATATATACACTGTAGTGATTTATTCTTTATATATATATATATATATATATATATATATATATATATATATGCACATACTCTCCTGGGATGCGGTACTCCTGGTGATTTCAAATAATCATGCCTGTTTGAAGTTTCCGCCAGGAGTGCCGCATCCCAGGAGAGTATGTGTTTACGTTTATGGAGGTACCCGGCTGCATTACTGGGAGAGCCGGGCAATTTGGTCAGTTTTATATATATATATATATATATATATATATATATCTTCAAATAAGTCCAGCACTCTCCTCTTAGCAGTTAACCTCTTGAGTGTCACGCTAAACTACTGCCTTGCCCCGGGTGCTGAAAATCCTAGTTTCGGCCCTGACCAGGAAAGTGCATTCTGCCAATGTAAAAAAAATATGAAATGTACACTAGTGACAATTAATAATGGCAGTCCCAATTTCACCTTGTGCGTGAGATTTGTATTAGATAAGGCTTAACCAAGCAATATATGATAAACAGGAAGCAAAGTAATTAATGTAGTGATGTATTTTAACAGTTCCTGCTAAGGGCATTTCCTGCTAAACCTGCACACATAACTTCAAAGTAAAAGTAAGAGGCTGCCAACCTGTGCATAGCAGTCGCAGATAATTATGGGCATTTCATAGCATTTATTTTACTCCTACTGAAAAAGTAGTTGCTGTTAGTACCTACCTGAACGGCATCCTAACATTCATAAGTTCTGCGTATCTTCCTAGAACCTCCCAGGGAGCATGAAGTTTTACGAACATGATGTCACTGTTGGTGATGGATAACTGTAATGAGACAACAGCAGGAACCGGTCAGTGCAAAGAGTAGGAGTTGCTCATGGCAACCAATCAGCTTTGAAGTAACATTTATCAAGTACATTCTATAAAATGATATGTCGCAGCTGATTGATTATCATAGGCAACTTCTCCACTAGCTCACGGCTCCACTCTTTTCACTGCTTCATACATCTTCCCCAGAATTCAAGGAGTGCATGAGGAGAATTATTGCTGCAACATGAGTCAATGTTCGTTCATGCTAATATACACTATGCTTCTGCTGAAACCATACTTCTGCCATTGTAAATTATAAAGACATGCTTCTTTTTGTCCATATCGCCATCCATAACACAGATCTTAACACACCTACCTGACACACATTTGTTGGGCACCAGTATTCCATTTGTCGTTACTATAGTGATCTTCTATCCACTTGTGACACAGTATTCAGGTAACACTATGGGGCTGATTCTGGTCGGACAGATCTCTGTGCACAGACGCAAATAGCGAAATTTTTCATACAGCGCACCAGTGCCGTAATTAGACATTTTAGCGGTGTGTGCAAGAAATCTCATTGGGCCCCCACCCCCCTTCCCCTATATATACAAAACAGGGTCAGTGCGACACAAAATAATATCAATACACATTACGCTGTACAGAAGTCTCCATTATTCAAATTACACCACACAGTAGCATCACTTACACACATTACTCCAGGTAGAGTACCCTTTTACACATTACGGTAGCACAGTCACCCTTTTTACACATTACGGCAGCACAGTCACCCTTTTTACACATTTCGGCAGCACAGACACCCTTTTTACAAATTTTGGCAGCACAGTCACCCTTTTTACACATTACGGCAGCACAGTTATCCTTTTTACACATTACGGCAGCACAGTCACCCTTTTTTTTTTTTTTTTTTTTTTTACACATTAGGCAGCAGAGTACATGGGATCATCAATTACACTGTGCCTCAGGCCTCACCTTCCTTCTTGTAGTAGTGTGTGATAAGAAGTACCACAGGCAGACCCAGAGTGCTGGAGCAGTAGCAACCTCTCCCTCCACCCCAACTCTGGCTCCGAGCTCATCCCAGGACCGGGTCTTCTCCTGTCACAGCAATGGCCGTGCAGGCTGTAAATCCGGTCCCGCTGTGTAGAGATCACGTGACTGTGGCTGCAGCCGACAGTCACGGTCAGATACTGTAGCAGCCGTGGCTATAGCCGCGTAAAACTCTAGACCACCAGGGCTGTCCGAGGAGCGGAGGAGGAGACTTTGCCTTGCAACGGAGCAGCCGGGGTTGGTTCTGCGGCATAGCACCCTGTGCTCAGTACATCACTGCCACACTCCCAGGATAGGACAGCCAATCGGGGACAAAGCGCATCTGATGCGCTCCTATCACAAGTGCGCTGTGTGCACACCTAGTTACGGCACTGGGTCCCAGTACTGTGCTGTATGACACACACAGACACTATGCATCCCAGCACAGTAACATGGAGATGTTATACACAGTCCCTGACATATGCATTACCGCAGGACAATACACTGCAGTACAGAGAGCAGGGCCGGCCACCCCCCTGTCATTACGGCACTTGGATGCCGTCCAGCTCCGCCAGCCCTGTGCCCGGGACTAGGTGACATCCACACCCCACACAGCGCCGATCTCGCTTTATGACCCTCTTCTCCTCCTCCGCAGCCCATGCAACTTGAGCTGTTACCCTCAGTCAACAGCCGCGCAGGTCTGAACAGAGCCCACTATATCCACTGAACGGGCGGCGAAGAGTACTCTGCGAGCCGCGGCACTCCCAGCTCTGCCTCTGGACACTAACGCTGGACGCTGACAGGTGCCGCACGAGACTCGCACAGCACAGTGAGGCACAGGAGCACAAGACCACAAAGGCTGTTCGAGGAGCGGAGGAGGAGACTGCCTTGCAACGGAGCAGCCAGGGTTGGTGCTGCAGCATGGTGTGTCACTGCCACACTCGCAGGGTGAGACAGCCAATCGGGGACAAGGCGCATCTGATGCGCTCCTATCACAAGTGCGCTGTGTGCAATGCACACAGCGCACACACCTAGTTACGGCACTGGAGCGCACATGCAGATGTGAATTTACACATTCACGTGGAACCTGGCTGAGTTCTGAGCTGCCCTTCGGCTAGGTACATCTGTCTGCTTTCCAATCTTCTGGGCAGCTTCATGACAGATGCACCCTGGCCATACATGTATTTAGGATATGTGAAATCGATTTTGTACCAGAAAATGTGTTTGTTTCTTTTCAGCCTGTGTGGTATTTGGTGTGTAATTGTAGATTACAGAGTGTAGAGATGTATATATGTAGAGTACATAGGAGCCAAGTCTAAAGGATCTCTATTCACAGGCGCAAACGGAATGGTTTTGCATACATTATGTCTGTCCTATTCTGAGTCAGACAAAACTTGCCCAGATCTGTCTTTCTGTGAGATTGGCCGTTTCATGGCAGAGTGTATAAAAAGCTCCAGGTGATTCTATGTCGTGTGTACAGGGAAGGGAAGCCTGTTTCTGACAGATCTCTTGGACCTAGCATAGTGCAGATACTAAAAATGCAGATTGCAGTAGGTTGTATAAAATCAGTAGATGGCACAGCTTTCATCATGTAGGCGCAGAGATTCCCGCATTAGCCCTATGTATCCCTGCATTGGTATAAGGTAGTAAATCTGTCTCCTGTGGCTGCCCACAACTACAGCCCTTATTACTGGAGGCTGAACAATCAGAGGATAGATAATAAATTATAGCAATTAGAGAATCTAGAGAATCTGGGATTTAGATATTGGCGGGATGTAATGGAAGCTGATAATGCCACCCGGGAAATGATCGCACCACATCGGACATTACAAATGTGCGTCTTTTTTTCCGGAACTCGGGCAGTGTAATGGCGTGCAGCCATAGCCGCAAACATCATACTTTTTGCCGTTATCGGCTCCCATTACATACCGGAGGTATTACAGGAACAGGAACTGGAGGCTTTACAGGAACTGGAGGGATTACAGGAACTGGAGGCTTTTTGCCTAGAAGAATGGGCAGCTTTAACATCTGAGAAAATAAAGAGCCTCATCCACAACTACCACAAAAGACTTCAAGCAGTCATTGATGTTAAAGGGGGCAATACACGGTATTAAGAACTGGGGTATGTAAACTTTTGATCAGGGTCATTTGGGTAGTTTCTGTTGTCATTATGATTTAAAAAGAGTAAACACAGTTGTTTGACAATAAATGGCTTCACCCAACCACTAACCATGAGTGAAAGAAAAGTTTGTGAGTTATCATTCATATTCTCTGACAAATGGCCAGAAAATCACAAATTCTGCTAGGGTATGTAAACTCATGAGCACAACTGTATCTTGTAGAATGTGCTATATAAATGAGAAGTACTGTAGGATCTGATTGTTTGCTATGGGCAACATCCCATCTTAAATAGAACTTCCATCTTAGTAAATTTACCCCTAGATTCAACGAATGCTCCCACAGAACAAAAATAACACATTGATTCATTGTCACACAGCCAGAAAAAAAATGAAACAAACATTTATTCCTCCAGCCATATCACGTACTGGGCTGTCACAGATAGCGGCATAGCTAATCACAGAAGATTCCAGTTATTCCAGAAAGGCCAGACCAATGAGGGCCTTCCTCCAGAGTCCAGACCATACCAATGGGTAAGAACTTGGTCCCACTCTCTCCCTCCCTCACTGTCCTAAGCATCTCATCACCTTCCTCGGCCCCTCAACACTGTCTCCGCCCCTCATCACCGGGATACGGTCCTTAGGTCAACAGTCATTAGGTTGACCACTATTGGTCGACATGCATTAGGTCGACATTGCCACTAGGTCGACATGGTCACTAGGTCAACATGGAAAAAGGTCGCCATGGATTTTTCACATTTTTTTCCCAACTTTTTCATACTTTACGATCCACGTGGACTACAATTGGGAATAGTAACCCCCGTCACTTTACGAAGAAAGCACAAAAAAAAGCTAATAAACCTCATGTCGACCTTTTTCCATGTCGACCTAATGACCATGTCGACCTAGTGACCATGTCAACCTAATGTATGTCGACCAATAGTGGTCAACCTAATGACTATTGACCTAAGTGTGGTCAACCTAATGACCCATACCCCTCATCACCATTCTCAGCCCATCATCACCTTGCTCGACCACAGACTCCATCACCTTCCTCAGCCCCCATCACCTTCCTCAGCCACAGCCCCCATCACCTTCCTCAACCACAGCCACACCTTCCTCAGCCCCATCACCATCTTCAGCCACAGCCCCTATCACCATCCTCAGCCACAGCGCCATCACCTTCCTCAGTCCCATCATCTTCTTCAGCCCTCAGCTCCATCACCATCCTCAACCACAGACCCATCACCTTCCTCAGTCCCATCACATTCCTCAGACCCCAGCCCCACCACCTTCCTCAGCCCCATCACTATCCTCAGCACCCAGCCTCATCACCTTCCTTAGCCCCCAGACCCCATCACCTTCCTCAGCCCTCAGCCCCATCACCTTCCTCAGCCACAGCCCCATCACCTTCCTCAGCCCCATCTTCAGCCACAGCCCCTATCACCATCCTCAGCCACAGCCCCATCACCTTCCTCAGCCCTCAGCTCCATCACCATCCTCAACCACAGCTCCATCACCTTTCTCAGTCCCATCACATTCATCAGCCCCCAGCACCACCACCTTCCTTAGCCCCATCCCCAGCCCCCAGCCTCATCACCTTCCTTAGCCCCCAGACCCCATCACCATCACCTTCCTCAGCCCTCAGCCCCATCACCATCCTCAGCCCCCATCACCTTCCTCACCACCATTACCTTCCCTAGCCCCATCACTTTCCTCAGCCACATCACTTTCCTCAGCCACATCACTTTCCTCAGCCACATCACTTTCCTCAGCCACATCACTTTCCTCAGCCACATCACTTTCCTCAGCCACATCACCTTCCTCAGCCACATCACTTTCCTCAGCCACATCACTTTCCTCAGCCACATCACCTTCCTCAGCCACATCACCTTCCTTTGCCACATTACTTTCCTCAGCCACATCACTTTCCTCAGCCCCCAACCCCTTCCTCAGCCCTCATCTCTTTCCTCAGTCCCCCCCATCACCTTCCTCAGACCCCATTACCTTCCTCAGACCTCAGCCCAATCGCCTTTCTCAGCCCCATCACCATCCTAAGCCCCCAGTCCCATCACCTTCTACCGCAGTCCACAGTGTGTCGTTGTCTGTAGGGTCATGTCCATGCCCAGCCCAGGCCGCATCTGGGAAAAGCCCAGCGCTGCCAGGGCCAGGCTGCAAGGGAGCTGCGCCATGGGTAAGGGACCCAGCAATGTCCGCACGGCATCTTGTGACAATTTTGGTACCTCGAGCTTGCGCACCACCAAAACCGCCCTCCCTATGCCTCTGGTTCTAAGGGGTTGGTATCAATGTCCCGGCAGTTGAAATTCCAACAGTCAGAATGCCAACAGTGGCATCCCGACATTTAAAATCCTGACAGATTACAGTGAGTATTTTAACCCTAACCATAATACTAACACTAACCTACTGCTTCTGCAGCCTAACACCAAACCCACTCTTCCCACAGCCTAACCCTAACAACCACCTCCCACAGACTAACTCCAACCATACCCCACACAGCCTAACCCAGCCCTTCAGCAGTCTAACCTTAACCCATTCCGCTTGCAGCTTTACCCTAACCATCCTCCATGCAGCCTAACCCTAAGTCTCCTTCTAGTGACTAACCCTAACCTCCCCCTCCTGCAGCCTAACCTTAACCCACTCCTCCTGCAGCCTACCCCTAACCGTCCCCAATACAGCCTAAGTCCAACCCACTCTTCCGGCAGCCTAACCCTAACCCATCTCTGCTGCAGCCTAACCCCAACCATCCCCCATGCAGTCTAACTCCAAACCCCCCCACCCCCCACAGCACAAACCTAACTATTCCCCATGCAGGTTAACCTTAACCCACACAGCAGAACTCAAACCCCCCCTTTCCTAACCATTCTCCACGGAGCCTAACCCTAACTCACACCTCCAGCAGCCTAACCCCAACCCACCCTCTCACAGCCTAACTCTAACTGTCCCCCATGCAGCCTAACCTTAACCTACCCCACCCACAGTGAAACTCTAACCCTCCCCTTCAACAGCGTAACTGTCCCCCATGCAGCCTAACCCACACCTCCCACAGCCTAAACCCTAACCCACCCTTTCGCAGCCTAACGCTAACCGTCCCCCATGAAGCCTAACCTTAACCTTCCCCCTAGTACCGCATCCCGTCCTAACTATTCTGAGAAAATACTTTGCAACAAACCACCATCTCTCAGTTTTGGGCTGCCCACCTTTAAAGGAAATATTATATTTTATATATACAGTACAATCAAGTGACAACATTTTACAGAGAATATTTAATCATTAACATCAGTTTGTGCCCCAACTGGATCTTACAATCTACATTGTCTACCTCATCACGAGCACATCCATTTGGAGTAATTTTTGTAGAATGAACACAATAAGCCTTCTGACTGTTGTCACCACATTTGGTAAATGATAAACTAACAAAAATGTCTCAGCATTCACTATAATATAAGACTCCCACTTGTCTGATCTCATCCTGACATTACTAGTTTTAGGGGTGGATTAATAGAGGAGAGAACCCAGGTGCAGCCCCCGTGAGGGCCTCCTCCTGTTTTGTGTTGCAGTTGCGAGTCAGAGTCTGTCTGTAGCACCATGTTCCCTACAAGTTTCTGGGAATATGGTGACCTTGCCATTTTCCTGATGATCTCTGCCACGCAAACATTTTACTCTGTAGAGCGGAGTATAATGTACGGGTGCAGGGTGTGCGGTGTGAGCTCCACTGGACCCATGGTCCCGAGAGCACTGCACACTCTGCTTTCATTATAGACACGCCACTAACTAGTTTGGAAGCTCCAGTGAAGCAGGAAAATGAACACAGACCTGCCAAATAAGGCAGGTCCATAAAGGTTAATGAAAGGAGAATCAGAAGGGGGATCTCAAGCATTGCAGAGTTACAGTCAGCTCCAACGACTGAGAGTTTCTGCATCTGCCACATACCCTCCAACATTGTACCCTCGAAAACCGGTACAAATTAGGAGAAGTGGCGTGGCCACGGGTAAAGGGGGCATGGCCACGCCCCCTTTCCTATACTTTCAGTACAGACCATAAAAAAACAGTACTGTACTGGCCAAAAGGTACAGTTGGAGGGTATGCTGCCACTTTTACAGCCTAAATTGCTAAAGCCGGTATTATATGATATCCTGTTCTCTCAGTACGTACAAGACAAAGGATATAATTTAACACAAGATTGCCCATCATCCTGACTGTAATACACTGATACTATTCTATTCTCACCTCCTACTGTGAACTGTGCCAGCCAATCAGCATTCAAAGCAGGAGAGAAGTAACTGACAGCTATAACTCAAGCCAATAGACACTCCAGCATCAGGCAAGGTGTAATCCCAAACAGGTGATCACTGGGCTCCAGTGTTTGAATGGTACATCTCACCACCAATCATAGCGTCTAAACTGTAGTGGGGTCACACGAATGGCTCTGCAATTGCTGTGGCCACCAAAATAGGCTGTACACCACACTGACATCACTAGAACAGATTCTGCATTTACTGTGCCACAAGAATGAGCCCTGTAATTACTGTGGACATTAGGACATGCTCTGTAATAACTGTGGTCATCAGGACATGCTCTGCAATAACTGTGGCCATCAGGACATGCTCTGCAATAACTGTGGTCATCAGGACATGCTCTGCAATAACTGTGGCCATCAGGACATGCTCTGTAATAACAGTGGCCATCGGGACATGCTCTGAAATACCTGTGGCCATAAGGACATGCTCTGCAATAACTGTGGCCATCGGGACATGCTCTGCAATAACTGTGGCCATCGGGACATGCTCTGCAATAACTGTGGCCATCGGGACATGTTCTGCAATAACTGTGGCCATCGGGACATGCTCTGCAATAACTGTGGTCATTAGGTCATGCTCTGCAATAACTCTGGTCATCAGGACATACTTTGCATTTACTATGGCCATCAGAAAATGCAGCTACTGTGGTCAGCAGAATTAAATTGACATTGTCTATAGGTTACAGGAATATGTTCTGCACTAACTGTTGACATTAGAATGAGTTCTGAGCACCACTCAGACCTGTATACCTCTACTTTAAACTTCAGATTCCTTCTAGTATATTTTTTACCAAAAGCTGTCAATGCAAATACAGTGGGTGACCATACAGCAGGCAATTGTAAACCAACAGCGGATGACAAGATTGGACACTTTTCATAAATGTATACATGTATTGCAATACAAATGTTCTGACCAGCAGGCACATTACTCATGTGTGACACTACACACATGCTCACATATCTCACATACATATTTATTTTAAAATTAAATAAAATACCTCTTTTTCCATCTGCAATCCTTCTGCCCTAATATTCCTTTCAAAAATCTCTCTTTTCTCTGATTGGGGGCTTGATTTTTTGTATACTAGTATGTAATCAATACGGCATTTTCCGTCATTTAAAAATAAGCCATTTGTTCTGTTTTTCTCTGGAACAATCGGAATCTGAAAAAGAAATATAAACAGTGATTTGAGACGTGTTATTCACTGTGATTATTAAGGCTACATACTGTATTTATGTTCAATCACATAGACTCATCAAACAAAGGTTGGCAAAGTAAGTAAATCTAGCATTTAACACTTATTCTTATCAACGGAAAACTCACTGGAGTTCAGTATACAATAACTATGCACACAATTTACATTGAAAAAGGAGTGTTATGATAGACTTACCATTGTTAACTCTCTTTCTGCGAGGTACATTGGGTTCCACAGGGAAACATGAGAGGTGTAGAGTGGATCTTGGGGATCATTCCGAGTTGTTCGCTCGTTATTTTTTTCTCGCAACGGAGCGATTAGTCGCGAATGCGCATGCGCAATGTCCGCAGTGCGACTGCGCCAAGTAAATTTGCTATGCAGTTAGGAATTTTACTCACGGCATTACGAGTTTTTTTCTTCGTTCTGGTGATCGTAATGTGATTGACAGGAAGTGGGTGTTTCTGGGCGGAAACTGGCCGTTTTATGGGAGTGTGTGAAAAAACGCTACAGTTTCTGTGAAAAACGCGGGAGTGGCTGGAGAAACGGAGGAGTGTCTGGGCGAACGCTGGGTGTGTTTGTGACGTCAAACCAGTAACGACAAGCACTGAACTGATCGCACTGGCAGAGTAAGTCTCGAGCTACTCAGAAACTGCACAGAGAAGTATTTTCGCAATATTGCAAATCTTTCGTTCGCAATTTTGATAAGCCAAGATTCACTCCCAGTAGGCGGCGGCTTAGCGTGTGCAAAGCTGCTAAAAGCAGCTTGCGAGCGAACAACTCGGAATGACCCCCCTTGATCCAGAGGCAGCAACAGGCTAAAGTTTAGACTGTCCCAGGATGCATTGGGGCCTCCTCTATAATCCCACCTCCAGGCACTGTGATCTCAGTTTCGTTAACCAGTCCAAAGCAGGAGCAGGTAAGAGAGAAGGTAAATGTTAGTCACATAGAACCACATTCTCATGACAGGAGAAGGGACCAGCGCCTAATGCCATACAAACCCATAGAAGCTAGGTGCGTCAGGGTGGGCGCCCTGTGGAACCCAAAGTACCTCGCAGAAAGAGTAAACAATGATAAGTCTAGCATAACTCTCCTTTTCTGCAGCAGGTTACATTGGTTTCCACAGGGAACATCCGGGATGTTCTAAAGCAGTTCCTCAAGGGAGGGGACGCGCCTTAGCGGGTATGAGAACCCAGCGTAAAAAAGGAAGCATCCTGGGAGGCGGAAGTAGCAAAGGCATAGAACCTAATAAACGTGTTCACAGAGAACCAGGTAGCCGCTTTGCACAACTGTTCTGCGGACGCGCCACGCGGGCCGCCCAAGAAGGTCCAACAGACCAAGTAGAATAGGCATTAATAGTAGCAGGAGCTGGGAGACCAGCCTGCGCATAAGCTTGTGCAATCACCATTCTAATCCATCTGGCCAAGGTTTGCTTATTCCTAGGCCAGCCACGTTTGTGAAAACCAAACAAAACAAAAGGGGAATCTGACCTCCGGATAGAAGCAGTCCTCTTCACATATATACGGAGAGCCCGTAACACATCCAAAGACCGCTCTTTGGAGGACAAATCAGAAGAGATAAAGGCCAGAACCACAATCTCTTGGTTAAGGTGAAAAGATAACACCACCTTAGGTAAATAACTTGGGCGAGTTCTAAGAACTGCCCGGTCACGATGAAATATTAGAAAGGATGGACGACAGGACAATGCGCTTAAGTCCAACACCCTTCTTGCAGAGGCAACAGCCAGTAAAAACAAGACTTTGGCCTTGAGCCATTTAAGGTCCATCATCTCAAGAGGTTCAAATGGAGACTCTTGCAGGGCATTCAGGACAACAGACAGATCCCATGGAGCCACAGGAGGGACATGGGGAGGTTGAATCCGTAAGACACCCTGAGCTAATGTATGAACGTCAGGTATAGACGCAACCTTGAGGGAGGCCAGACGAAGGCCTAAGTCCAGACCTCTTTGCAGAAAAGCCAGAATTCTGGAAGTTCTGAATCTGTATGCATCATAATTCTTATCAGCACACCAGGTGAAGTAAAAATTCCAGACCCTGTAATAAATCCGAGCAGATGCCGGTTTGCGGGCTTTTAACATAGTTTGGATGACCGCCTCAGAGAATCCTTTGGCTCTCAGGAGTGATATTTAAAGAGCCATGCCGACAAAGCCAGCCTGGCCAGGTCCGGATAAAGACGAGGGTCCTGTACGAGGAGGTCTGGACGCTGAGGAAGTAGAAGTAGACGCTCTGTCAATAGACCCTGCAGGTCTGAGAACCAATGTCATCTGGGCCACACTGGGGCGACTAGAAGTAAATATCCTCCTTGTTTGAACTTCTGCAGGACCCTGGGCAGGAGTGAAACTGGAGGGAACACGTAGCGCAGCCGAAAGTTCCATGGAATTGCCTGTGCATCCACGAACGCTGCTTGAGGATCCCTGGTCCTTGATCCGAAGACCGTAACCTTGTGATTGTGTAGAGAAGCCATCAGGTCTACGTCTGGTAGGCCCCACTTGTCCACTAGGAGTTTAAAAACTTCTGGATGAAGACTCCACTAACCAATGTGCACGTCCTGGCACTGAGGAAGTCTGCTTCCCAGTTTAGGGCGCCTGGAATGAACACTGCAGATATTGCTGGCAGATGGCGTTCCGCCCAACAAAGGATTTTTGACACTTCCATCATATCCATACGGCTTCGAGTGCCGCCTTGATGGTTTATGTATGCCACCGTAGTGGCACTGTCTGACCGTACTTGAACTGGCCTGTTCTGTACCAGAGGCAGGGCGAGAGTCAATGCATTGAACACCGCCCACAACTCCAGAATGTTTATTGGGTGGAGTGACTCCTCCTTGATCCAGCGACCCTGAAAAGAGTGTTGCTCCAACACCACACCCCATCCGCTCAGACTGGCGTCCGTTGTCAGCAGGATCCAGTCGGGGATACAGAAGGAACAGCCCCTGCTCAATTGCTGGTCTTGTAGCCACCAGGTCTGCGACAGACGAACCTCCGGAGTCAAAGTGATCATGTGAGATCTGATCCGATGAGGTAGGCAATCCCACTTGGAAAGTATTAACCTCGATCTTGGAGGAGGCAGAGTGAACCGCACGGACGAGGTGCGCGCCTGAGCGGCTCGTGCGGGCCGGGACTATCCCGACGCGGTTGCTGCCGGGGGGAGCTGGTGGAGTGCATCGGCCCGGGGGTCTCCTGGGCTGGTTTGCTTTTCCTCTCGTCGCTGCAGCTCTGCTGGAGCTCGGTTGCGGTGGCCATCTTGGAGGTGGCAGACGAGCCTTCTTTCACCACTGAGGCTATATAGCCCCTGCTCTCTCAGTCACAACCCGGTCCAGTTTGCCCTGCCGATGGGTCACTTACCCCTCCTGCCGCATGCAGATTTGCTCCATCACAAAGTATCCGTGTCCGCTGTCACTTACAAGACATACAGGCTTCAGTATTTCCTGGCCTGGTAGCCCACAAGCTACAGCAAAGCCTGACCTAGAGTACTGCTGTGCCAAGTCCCAATCACCTGACCGTGGTTCAGCCAATCATTAGCCAGTATGATCTTTCTGCACCATCTGATTCAGCTCAGCCTATCCCAACTAACCAAGGGGTATAAGTTCCGGTTACTGGCTCTCAGTCTTCGCTAGTTCATTGTCTAGCTCAGCTCTAGCTGAGTGAAGTTAACTGTGATTCCTTGCATTCCGTTTCCCTGCAGGTGCAGTTTCTTTCCTAAGTGCTGCACAGTATCGTTATCCAGCTCTACACCTGTGCAGGCCTTTCCTTTGACTGCACAGGTAATCTCATCAAGCTCCTGACTGCTGGTGCTAGCCAGCACCTGAGATTCCAGCCTGTTCCAGTTCCCTGGATCCACTCTGGTTATTCACAAACTACTATCCTGTTCAGTGTTCAGTTTGCATCCAGTCCAAGTCATCTCAAGAGTGCTTCCTGATCCAGTTCTAAAGTGACCATCCAGTCTGAAAGCTGGTTACCGCACTGCTAAGGTCAGACACTCCACCATACTGGACTGCAGCTAATAGTAAGGAGAGTGTTGTACATCATTACTGTATCATCCCAGTGTTAGCCTGTTTACTACTATCACACTCTTCACATCATCCATTCACCAACCCCAAAACCCTTGGTGGTCTAGTGGTCACGATCCGGCATTTTCTTGCCGAGACCCGGGTTCGATTCCCGGCCAGGGGATGGTATTTGCCAGCTTACTTATACACCTCCAAGTACTTGCACAGACATTTCCTGACTCCGGATTCACAAACAAATACCAGTCTGACAGTATGAACTAGCCACATGGATCCGGCTGAAGGAATTTGTCTATCACCAGACCTCCTGAATAATATTGCAGGTCGTCTGGAGGGTCTGGAGGTAACAAATCACCAGCTGGCACGATGCATACAAGAAATCTCTACCCGCCAAGATCAATTTCTGACTACTGCTACAGGAGCAGGAGTTCTTACCCATCCTGTACCATATGCTGCTTCTGTGCCCAGACTTCACCTTCCCACACCTGATAAGTTTGATGGAAACCCCAAGCTGTGCCGGGGTTTTTTGAACCAATGTGACGTACACTTCACTCTACAACCTGCCAACTTTCCTTTGGATAAAATCAAAGTTGCATATATTGTCTCCCTGCTATCCGGTCCAGCCCTGGAGTGGGTATCACCTTTGTGGGAGAGATCTGACCCATTGCTGTTTGCCTCTGCTGACTTTATTGCCACTTTCCGTAAGATATTTGACGAGCCCTGAAGATCTACGTCAGCATCTAAAGACATCTTACGTCTGCGCCAGGGCACTAAAACCATGGGTCAGTATGTGGTACAGTTCCAGACGATAGCATCGGAATTACAGTGGAATGAAGAAGCCCTCATAGCTACATTCTGGCATGGGCTATCAGAAGAAATCAAAGATGTCTTGGCAACTCGTGACCATCCTTCCAAGTTGGCAGATCTCCTTTTCCTGTGCACCAAAGTGGACTTACGACTCCGAGAACGTTCCTGTGAGAAAAGTACACTAAAGGTTCCGTCAGTATCTTCTCCTGAGAAAATCACTGCTGTTGAGGAATCCATGCAAGTTGACAGATCCCGCCTCCCTCCAGAGGAGCATCAGAGGCGACGTCAAACAAATCTGTGTTTGTATTGTGGTGAAGCTGGACATTTGATCTCCTCTTGTACCAAACGACCGGGAAAACGGTCGCTCCAGATTCCTCAGGAAGGAAAGAGATTAGGAGTATTACATCCCTCTCCCAAACAGTCAGACTCCGTGATTCCAGTGACTCTCGTTGTGGCTAACAAACGTAACTTTCTGTCTGTTCTCCTGGACTCTGGTGCTGCTGGATATTTCATAACGCAAAGTTTTGTTGCCAAGCATCACATACCCACTGTGACACTGGCTCATCCAGTGTCACTGTCAGCTGTGGATGGCAGTTTGATCCCCCATGGATCAATCACCCAATGTACTTCAGCAGTTAAACTCCAGGTGGGGGAATTACATTCTGAAGAAATATCTTTTCTGGTCATCCCTAAAGCCACTCATTCCATTGTACTCGGTTTTTCCTGGCTTCAGAAACATAGTCCCCTAATTGAGTGGTCTACCATGCACATTTTGTCTTGGGGTAAGAACTGTTCCAGTGTCTGTTTGAAACAAGTGGTACCTGTTCGGTCATCTGATACTACCCTTGCTGAGAAATTACCAACTCAGTACCACTCATATATTGACGTTTTCAGCAAACAAGGGGCTGAAACTTTGCCTCCTCATAGAGAATGGGATGGTCCCTGGAAAATCACCTCCCAGGGGTCGTACATATCCATTATCTGTACCAGAGACGAAGTCCATGACCGAGTACATCCAAGAGAACCTGAAGAAAGGGTTCATCCGTCCTTCATCATCTCCAGCTGGTGCAGGGTTTTTCTTTGTAAAAAAAAAAAGATGGCGGACTCCGACCCTGTATTGACTACAGAGGGCTCAATGAGATCACTGTCAAAAAACGTTATCCTCTGCCTTTAATCACAGAGCTCTTCGACAGAGTGAAGGGGTCTACTATCTTCACAAAACTTGACTTGAGGGGTGCCTACAATCTGATTCGCATTCGCCAGGGTGATGAATGGAAAACAGCATTTAACACGAGAGATGGGCACTATGAATATCTGGTCATGCCCTTTGGTCTGAGTAATGCCCCAGCAGTGTTTCAACATTTTGTGAATGAGATATTCCGTGACCTTCTGTACCACTCTGTTGTTGTCTACTTAGATGACATTCTCATATTCTCCAGTGACCTTGTTTCACATCGTGACCAAGTAAAAGAGGTTCTCAGAAGACTTCGTGTAAATCACTTGTACTGTAAACTTGAAAAATTTATTTTCGAGGTGCCAAATGTTCCTTTTCTTGGATACATCATTTCAGGTGCCGGCCTCAAGATGGATCCTGAAAAAGTTCAAGCGGTACTCTCCTGGTCTGAGCCTAATTCCCTGAAAGCTATTCAGAGATTCCTGGGCTTTGCCAATTATTATCGAAAATTTATCAAGGGGTTCTCTACATTAGTAGCTCCTATCTCTGCTTTGACCCGAAAGGGGGCCAATCCAACACAGTGGTCTCCGGAAGCAAAAACAGCATTTCAGTTACTGAAACAGTCCTTTATTTCAGCTCCGGTACTCAGCCAGCCGGATGTTACTCAGCCCTTCATCCTTGAGGTGGACGCATCCTCAGAAGGAGTAGGGGCAGTTCTTTCACAGAGACTCGAGGACAAACTGCATCCCTGTGGATTCTTTTCAATGAAATTTCTGCCTGCCGAGAGGAACTACCCCATTGGCGAGAAAGAACTATTAGCCATTAAATTAGCCTTTGAGGAATGGCGTTATCTGCTGGAGGGAGCTCACTTTCCAATTTCGGTATTCACAGACCACAAGAATCTTCTTTTTCTCAGAACTGCCCAGTGTCTCACACCCAGGCAAGCCCGGTGGGCACTGTTTTTCTCTCGGTTTGATTTTAAAATGTTATACCGTCCAGGATCCCGTAACTGTATGGCTGATGCTTTATCCCGCTCTATGGTTCCAGAAGGCGAATCAGATGGAGATGAACAGTATCCGCTGCTAAATCCTACTGTATTTGCTTCTACTGATGTGGTCACACCTCCACCTGGTAAAACATATGTCACTCCTGACCTTCGCAGGCGACTATTACTATGGGCCCATGCCTCCAAGTTCTCCGGCCATGCGGGAGTTAGGAAGACTTTGGAATTTGTTAAAAGATCCTATTGGTGGCCTTCCTTACGTTCTGATGTCCAGGAATTTGTGTCATCTTGTCCTCAGTGCGCTCAGCATAAGGTCTCTCGTCAGTCTCCAGTTGGTCCCTTGCAACCATTATCCATACCACTACAACCTTGGACCCATATTTCAATGGATTTCATTACTGATCTCCCATCCTCCAAGGGATTTACCACTATCTGGGTTGTAGTTGACCGTTTTTCAAAAATGGCACACTTTGTACCTCTGACTGGACTGCCATCAGCTCCACGCCTCTCTCAGCTTTTCATCTCTGAAATATTTCGCCTTCACGGGTTGCACCCAGAAATTGTGTCTGACAGAGGATCCCAATTTGTCACCCGCTTCTGGCGAGCTCTCTGCTCATCTTTACAGATTAAGTTAAAGTTCTCCACGGCATATCACCCGCAATCTAATGGGCAGACCGAGAGGGTCAATCAGGATTTAGAGACTTTCCTCCGTATGTATATATCATCCTCGCAGGATGACTGGACAGATATCCTGCCATGGGCTGAATTCGCTCATAACAACTCCTATCATACTTCCTCTGAGACCACTCCTTTCTACACTGTGTATGGGCGGCATCCTCGTGTTCCTGAGTTCCAGTCTCCCCCAGTATTTGATGTACCAGCTGCCAAAGCAACTCTCCAATATTTTGCAAACATCTGGAAGGAGGTTCATGCCACACTTAAAAAATCTTCGGTACGTTACAAGATTTTTGCCGATAGAAGGAGGAGGGCTATTCCTCACCTCAAGTTGGGTGATCGAGTTTGGTTATCCAAACGCAATATCAGGCTCCGGGTACCATCAATGAAATTTGCACCTCGCTTTATTGGTCCTTTTCCTATCATCAAGGTCATCAATCCAGTGGCTTACCGTTTACAACTTCCACAATCACTTCGAATTCCCAACTCTTTTCATGTGTCGCTTCTCAAACCCCTTATACTCAACAGGTTTCAGTCTTCCCTTCCCAAGGCTCCTCTTGTTAAAACTCAGCGAGGGGTAGAATTTGAAGTCAAAAACATCATTGACTCTCGTTGTCGTTATGGGAAACTCCAATATCTGATCCATTGGAAGGGATATGGTCCTGAGGAGAGGTCCTGGGTACATTCTGAAGATGTTAATGCTCCTCGTCTCATCTCCAACTTTTATACAAAGTACCCACGAAAACCAAGGAGATGTCCTGAGGCCACTCCTCAAGGGGGGGGGTACTGTCACAACCCGGTCCAGTTTGCCCTGCCGATGGGTCACTTACCCCTCCTGCCGCATGCAGATTTGCTCCATCACAAAGTACCCGTGTCCGCTGTCACTTACAAGACATACAGGCTTCAGTATTTCCCGGCCTGGTAGGCCACAAGCTACAGCAAAGCCTGACCTAGAGTACTGCTGTGCCAAGTCCCAATCACCTGACCGTAGTTCAGCCAATCATTAGCCAGTATGATCTCTCTGCACCATCTGATTCAGCTCAGCCTATCCCAACTAACCAAGGGGTATATGTTCCGGTTCTGGCTCTCAGTCTTCGCTAGTTCATTGTCTAGCTCAGCTCTAGCTGAGTGAAGTTATCTGTGATTCCTTGCATTCCGTTTCCCAGCAGGTGCAGTTTCTTTCCTAAGTGCTGCACAGTATCGTTATCCAGCTCTACACCTGTGCAGGCCTTTCCTTTGGCTGCACAGGTAATCTCATCAAGCTCCTGACTGCTGGTGCTAGCCAGCACCTGAGATTCCAGCCTGTTCCAGTTCCCTGGATCCACTCCGTTATTCACAAACTACCATCCTGTTCAGTGTTCAGTTTGCATCCAGTCCAAGTCATCTCAAGGGTGCTTCCTGATCCAGTTCTACAGTGACCATCCAGTCTGAAAGCTGGTTACCGCACTGCTAAGGTCAGCCACTCCACCATACTGGACTGCAGCTAATAGTAAGGAGAGTGTTGTACATCATTACTGTATCATCCCAGTGTTAGCCTGGTTACTACTATCACACTCTTCACATCATCCATTCACCAACCCCAAAACCCTTGGTGGTCTAGTGGTCACGATCCGGCATTTTCTTGCTGAGACCCGGGTTCGATTCCCGGCCAGGGGATGGTATTTGCCAGCTTACTTATACACCTCCAAGTACTTGCACAGACATTTCCTGACTCCGGATTCACAAACAAATACCAGTCTGACAGTTTCTGAACAGAAGGTTCATCTAGAGGAGCTGATTGTTATTACTCCCAAGCGCAATTGGGAACACATATATATATATATATATACACACACACACACATATACATGTATATATATATATATATATACGAAATCTCAACAGCGGCACACAGGACACGATCACAGCGTCATTTGGATGAATATCAATGTTTCAAACCTTTAATGGTTTTTCGTCAGGATACATTAAAGGTTTGAAACGTTGATATTCATCCAAATGACGCTGTGATCGTGTCCTGTGTGCTGCTGTTGAGATTTCGTATTTACTGCTGCCATGCAGTTATGAGGGCACCGGACCAAGCTGTTTGATTCTATATGGGAGTGCCGAATCTTTGTGCTGATATATATATATATATAAAAACACAGCACTGTCCTAGACCGGAGGTATATATCAGAATACTCAAACAATGTATCCTGTAATAGGTACACTTTTTCTTAACTAACGCTGTCTGTATGAAGACATGTAGAATACACAAGTGTTTGTAAAGTCACAGCGCTGTATGCAGGCGGCTTTACAAGGGAGACCTTGCCTTGCAGACCCAGAGACTAGCCGCAACTATGCTTATAAGATGGCGCCCAGCGTCTCAGCCAGGGAGTGAGGGAGTGTGTGAGGCAGCTCCAGGGTGGGAAAATTTGCAGTAGATGTCGCCCTGGGCCGGGGAGAGGAACCAGGAGAGCGAATGCGACCGTGTGCCTAAAGCCGGAGCGTCTCCGCCGCAAGTACCTGGGAACAAGCCGCAGGAGTATGCAACGCCGCTTGGGAGGTGATGGAACTGCAGCGCTGAAGTGTCACTATGACATACAGTGCTGACAGCTCAGTTTTGAATACATTTTCTGTCAGAAAAAGCTTTATCAGGGCTGCCCAGTACAGCCCTCCGGTTAAGTGACCTGCTGCTGCAGCACCAACTGAAACTGAGCTCACAGTGCCTGGAGGCAGGGTTATAGAGGAGGCCCCAATGCATCCTGGGACAGTCTAAAGTTTTAGCCTATCCGTACCTCTGGATCAAGATCCACTCTACACCCCCGATGTTTCCCTGTGGAACCCAATGTAACCTGCTGCAGAAACATTATTTTTACATCTGTATATTTCTTCTTACGCTATAACATATGGGGCTGATTTACAACTGCCGTCAGTCAGTGGCAACGGCAGCCACATTGTCTGCACTTAAATATATGCAAATATCCACTGCTATAAGGAGTTTTGCGCATCTATATCACTGTGCTGGCCCCCATTCTCTTGTTTGCAGCAGGGTCATCTTAACGTATAGTCACACTGGGGAGATGCTCAGGGCCCCGTGATTCTAGGGGCCTTCGGACAGTAGTCAGCTGGGCCACAGGGCATCAGCCTCCCGGGCTGGTGCTTCCGGAGCTTCTTGGAAGGCAGGTAGAGAATGCTGCCCTGATTGTGAATTACACCCAATCAGAATGGTCAGGCAGCATTCTCTACCTGACTCCAGCCTGCAGCCAGACAGGGAATAGTTGTCAGCTTGCTGATTGGTGGATGGTTGGAGCTATCCACCAATCAAACTGCTGACAGCTATTCACTTTATGGAAGCATGTGGAGAGATGCAATATACAGTACGTATGCAAAATGGGTTTGAATAAAATTCTGAATGAGGCCCATAGTATACAGAAATCACACTTTTTATGGCTTTGTACAAGACACCAACACTAATATGGACAACAAAATTCCATGGCAATGATTACGTCTAGGAAACCAGGGATACATTAGTCCTAAACATCTATGTACATCAGTCCTAGAACGCTCTTAAAACACACTGCACAAAACTAACATTTCTGCATTCTATATTCCATTGCACTGAACATAGACAAGGATCTAGGGGGGTCATTCCGAGTTGTTCGCTCGCAAGCTGCTTTTAGCAGCTTTGCACACGCTAAGCCGCCGCCTACTGGGAGTGAATCTTAGCTTATCAAAATTGCGAACGAAAGATTCGCAATATTGCGATAAGACATCTCTGTGCAGTTTCTGAGTAACTCAAGACTTACTCGGCATCTGCGATTAGTTCAGTGCTTGTCGTTCCTGGTTTGACGTCACAAACACACCCAGCGTTCGCCCAGACACTCCTCCGTTTCTCCAGCCACTCCCGCGTTTTTCCCAGAAACGGTAGCGTTTTTTCACACACACCCATAAAACGGCCAGTTTCCGCCCAGAAACACCCACTTCCTGTCAATCACATTACGATCACCAGAACGAAGAAAAAACCGTGAGTAAAATTCCTAACTGCATAGCAAATTTACTTGGCGCAGTCGCAGTGCGGACATTGCGCATGCGCACTAAGCGGAAAATCGCTGCGATGCGAAGAAATTTACCGAGCGAACAATTCGGAATGACCCCCTAGGTTAGAACTGTAAGGAAGTATTTTGAAGCTCATCTGCTTGAATCTCGTGTCCTGTTTCCATAATAGTTCACTGTTTAATACCCATTAAATCACTTGACAAAAAGTTTGAGCTAAAAGATTCTTTAAAATAACCCCAGCTCTGCAATGTAACTAGAGAAGTCACTGAAGCTCAGAGAAATGTGAAAATAATGAGCACAATGTGAGGAAGCCAGCTAAAACAACATGACAGACCTCATATCTCAGGCTTGTATATTTCTAGGGCAGAGGACAAGAAGCCAAATTTTCGGTCACATAAATCTTTGTGTCTGAATTCCCCTGCATCCCCATGTGTCTGGTGTCACTTTTATACACATTTGCCAAAAGTTCAAAGATTTAAAACAACTTTAACAATGTCTAGTTGGAATAGGTTTTATTCTTGACAATGAGCAGTTGTGATCAGCTCAGTGTAAGATGTAAGCTGTCTAGAAAAATAAGAATTTACTTACCGATAATTCTATTTCTCGGAGTCCGTAGTGGATGCTGGGGTTCCTGAAAGGACCATGGGGAACAGCGGCTCCGCAGGAGACAGGGCACAAAAAGTAGAGCTTTACGATCAGGTGGTGTGTACTGGCTCCTCCCCCTATGACCCTCCTCCAAGCCTCAGTTAGGTTCTGTGCCCGGACGAGCGTACACAATAAGGAAAGATTTTGAATCCCGGGTAAGACTCATACCAGCCACACCAATCACACTGTACAACCTGTGATCTGAACCCAGTTAACAGTATGATAACAGCGGAGCCTCTGAAAAGATGGCTCACAACAATAATAACCCGATTTTTGTAACTATGTACAAGTATTGCAGACAATCCGCACTTGGGATGGGCGCCCAGCATCCACTACGGACTCCGAGAAATAGAATTATCGGTAAGTAAATTCTTATTTTCTCTATCGTCCTAGTGGATGCTGGGGTTCCTGAAAGGACCATGGGGATAATACCAAAGCTCCCAAACGGGCGGGAGAGTGCGGATGACTCTGCAGCACCGAATGAGAGAACTCCAGGTCCTCCTTAGCCAGGGTATCAAATTTGTAGGATTTTACAAACGTGTTTGCCCCTGACTAAATAACCGCTCGGCAAAGTTGTAAAGCCGAGACCCCTCGGGCAGCCGCCCAAGATGAGCCCACCTTCCTTGTGGAATGGGCATTTACATATTTTGGCTGTGGCAGGCCTGCCACAGAATGTGCAAGCTGAATTGTATTACACATCCAACTAGCAATAGTCTGCTTAGAAGCAAGAGCACCCAGTTTGTTGGGTGCATACAGGATAACAGCAAGTCAGTTTTCCTGACTCCAGCCGTCCTGGAACATATTTTCAGGGCCCTGACAACATCTAGCAACTTGGAGTCCTCCAAGTCCCTAGTAGGTGCAAGGCACCACAATAAGCTGGTTCAGGTGAAACACTGACACCACCTTAGGGAGAGAACTGGGGACGAGTCCGCAGCTCTGCCCTGTCCGAATGGACAAACAGATATGGGCTTTTTTGAGAAAAAACCACCAATTTGACACTCGCCTGGTCCAGGCCAGGGCCAAGAGCATGGTCACTTTTCATGTGAGATGCTTCAAATCCACAGATTTGACTGGTTTTAAACCAATGTGATTTGAGGAATCCCAGAACTACGTTGAGATCCCACAGTGCCACTGGAGGCACAAAAGGGGGTTGTATATGCAATACTCCCTTGACAAACTTCTGGACTTCAGGAACTGAAGCCAATTCTTTCTGGAAGAAAATCGACAGGGCCGAAATTTGAACCTTAATGGACCCCAATTTGAGGCCCATAGACACTCCTGTTTGCAGGAAATGCAGGAAACGACCGAGTTGAAATTTCTTTGTGGGGCCTTCCTGGCCTCACACCACGCAACATATTTTCGCCACATGTGGTGATAATGTTGTGCGGTCACCTCCTTTCTGGCTTTGACCAGGGTAGGAATGACCTCTTCCGGAATGCCTTTTTCCCTTAGGATCCGGCGTTCCACCGCCATGCCGACAAACGCAGCTGCGGTAAGTCTTGGAACAGACATGGTACTTGCTGAAGCAAGTCCCTTCTTAGCGGCAGAGGCCATAAGACCTCTGTAAGCATCTCTTGAAGTTCCGGGTACCAAGTCCTTCTTGGCCAATCCGGAGCCATGAGTATAGTTCTTACTCCTCTACGTCTTATAATTCTCAGCACCTTAGGTATGAGAAGCAGAGGAGGGAACACATACACCGACTGGTACACCCACGGTGTTACCAGAACGTCCACAGCTATTGCCTGAGGGTCTCTTGACCTGGCGCAATACCTGTCCCGTTTTTTGTTCAGACGGGACGCCATCATGTCCACCTTTGGTATTTCCCAACGGTTTACAATCATGTGGAAAAAACTTCCCGATGAAGTTTCCACTCTCCCGGGTGGAGGTCGTGCCTGCTGAGGAAGTCTGCTTCCCAGTTTCCATTCCCGGGATGAAACACTGCTGACAGTGCTATCACATGATTTTCCGCCCAGCGAAAAGTCCTTGCAGTTTTTGCCATTGCCCTCCTGCTTCTTGTGTCGCCCTGTCTGTTTACGTGGGCGACTGCCGTGATGTTTTTCCCACTGGATCAATACCGGCTGACCTTGAAGCAGAGGTCTTGCTAAGCTTAGAGCATTATAAATTTACCCTTAGCTCCAGTATATTTATGTGGAGAAAAGTCTCCAGACTTGATCACACTCCCTGGAAATTTTTTCCTTGTGTGACTGCTCCCCAGCCTCTCGGGCTGGGCTCCGTGGTCACCAGCATCCAATCCTGAATGCCGAATCTGCGGCCCTCTAGAAGATGAGCACTCTATAACCACCACAGGAGAGACACCCTTGTCCTTGGATATAGGGTTATCCGCTGATGCATCTGAAGATGCGATCCGGACCATTTGTCCAGCAGATCCCACTGAAAAGTTCTTGCGTGAAATCTGCCGAATGGAATTGCTTCGTAGGAAGCCACCATTTTTACCAGGACCCTTGTGCAATGATGCACTGTTTTTAGGAGGTTCCTGACTAGCTCGGATAACTCCCTGGCTTTCTCTTCCGGGAGAAACACCTTTTTCTGGACTGTGTCCAGAATCATCCCTAGGCACAGCAGACGTGTCGTCGGGATCAGCTGCGATTTTGGAATATTTAGAATCCACCCGTGCTGTTGTAGCAGTATCCGAGATAGTGCTACTCCGACCTCCAACTGTTCCCTGGACTATGCCCTTGTCAGGAGATCGTCCAAGTAAGGGATAATTAAGACGCCTTTTCTTCGAAGAAGAATCATCATTTCGGCCATT
Organism: Pseudophryne corroboree; assembly: GCF_028390025.1. Lineage (NCBI taxonomy): Eukaryota > Metazoa > Chordata > Amphibia > Anura > Myobatrachidae > Pseudophryne > Pseudophryne corroboree. Next base: position 571,623,970 of record NC_086449.1, read on the forward strand.
ACCTTGGTAAAGACCCGGGGTGCCGTGGACAATCCAAACGGCAGCGTCTGAAACTGATAGTGACAGTTCTGCACCACGAACCTGAGGTACCCTTAGTGAGAAGGGCAAATTTGGGACATAGAGGTAAGCATCCCTGATGTCCGGGGACACTATATAGTCCCCTTCTTCCTGGTTCGTTATCACTGCTCTGAGTGACTCCATCTTGATTTGAACCTTTGTAAGTGTTCAAAAAAATTTTTTAGAATAAGTCTCACCTAGCCTTCTGGCTTCAGTACCACAATATAGTGTGGAATAATACCCCTTTTCTTGTAGTAGGAGGGGTAATTTAATTATCACCTGCTGGGAATACAGCTTGTGAATTTTTTCCCATATTGCCTCCTTGTCGGAGGGAGACCTTGGTAAAGCAGACTTCAGGAGCCTGCGAAGGGGAAACGTCTCGACATTCCAATCTGTACCCCTGGGATACTACTTGTAGGATCCAGGGGTCCTGTACAGTCTCAGCGCCATGCTGAGAACTTGTCAGAAGCGGTGGAACGCTTCTGTTCCTGGGAATGGGCTGCCTGCTGCAGTCTTCTTCCCTTTCCTCTATCCCTGGGCAGATATGATCTTATAGGGACGAAAGGACTGAGGCTGAAAAGACGGTGTCTTTTTCTGCAGAGATGTGACTTAGGGTAAAAACGGTGGATTTTCCAGCAGTTGCCGTGGCCACCAGGTCCGATGGACCGACCCCAAATAACTCCTCTTCCTTTATACGGCAATACACCTTTGTGCCGTTTGGAATCTGCATCACCTGACCACTGTCGTGTCCATAACATCTTCTGGCAGATATGGACATCGCATTTACTCTTGATGCCAGAGTGCAAATATCCCTCTGTGCATCTCGCATATATAGAAATGCATCCTTTAAATGCTCTATAGTCAATAAAATACTGTCCCTGTCAAGGGTATCAATATTTTTAGTCAGGGAATCCGACCAAGCCACCCCAGCTCTGCACATCCAGGCTGAGGCGATCGCTGGTCGCAGTATAACACCAGTATGTGTGTATATACTTTTTATGATATTTTCCAGCCTCCTGTCAGCTGGTCCTTGAGGACGGCCCTATCTATAGACGGTACCGCCACTTGTTTTGATAAGCGTGTGAGCGCCTTATCCACCCTAAGGGGTGTTTCCCAACGCGCCCTAACTTCTGGCGGGAAAGGGTATACCGCCCATAATTTTCTATCGGGGGGAACCCACGCATCATCACACACTTTATTTAATTTATCTGATTCAGGAAAAACTACGGTAGTTTTTTCACATCCCACATAATACCCTCTTTTGTGGTACTTGTAGTATCAGAAATATGTAACACCTCCTTCATTGCCTTTAACGTGTGGCCCTAATAAGGAATACGTTTGTTTATTCACCGTCGACACTGGATTCAGTGTCCCTGTCTGTGTCTGTGTCGACCGACTAAAGTAAACGGGCGTTTTAAAACCCCTGACGGTGTTTTTGAGACGTCTGGACCGGTACTAATTGTTTGTCGGCCGTCTCATGTCGTCAACCGACCTTGCAGCGTGTTGACATTATCACGTAATTCCCTAAATAAGCCATCCATTCCGGTGTCGACTCCCTAGAGAGTGACATCACCATTACAGGCAATTGCTCCGCCTCCTCACCAACATCGTCCTCATACATGTCGACACACACGTACCGACACACAGCACACACACAGGGAATGCTCTGATAGAGGACAGGACCCACTAGCCCTTTGGAGAGACAGAGGGAGAGTTTGCCAGCACACACCAAAAACGCTATAATTATATAGGGACAACCTTATATAAGTGTTTTCCCTTATAGCATCTTTTTTATATATTTCTAACGCCAAATTAGTGCCCCCCCTCTCTGTTTTAACCCTGTTTCTGTAGTGCAGTGCAGGGGAGAGCCTGGGAGCCTTCCCTCCAGCCTTTCTGTGAGGGAAAATGGCGCTGTGTGCTGAGGAGATAGGCCCCGCCCCTTTTTCGGCGGCCTCGTCTCCCGCTCTTAACGGATTCTGGCAGGGGTTAAATATCTCCATATAGCCTCCGGAGGCTGTATGTGAGGTATTTTTAGCCAAAATAGGTTTTCATTTGCCTCCCAGGGCGCCCCCCTCCCAGCGCCCTGCACCCTCAGTGACTGCCGTGTGAAGTGTGCTGAGAGGAAAATGGCGCACAGCTGCAGTGCTGTGCGCTACCTTTAGAAGACTGAGGAGTCTTCTGCCGCCGATTCTGGACCTCTTCTTACTTCAGCATCTGCAAGGGGGCCGGCGGCAAGGCTCCGGTGACCATCCAGGCTGTACCTGTGATCGTCCCTCTGGAGCTGATGTCCAGTAGCCAAGAAGCCAATCCATCCTGCACGCAGGTGAGTTCACTTCTTCTCCCCTAAGTCCCTCGTTGCAGTGATCCTGTTGCCAGCAGGACTCACTGTAAAATAAAAAACCTAAGCTAAACTTTTCTAAGCAGCTCTTTAGGAGAGCCACCTAGATTGCACCCTTCTCGGCCGGGCACAAAAATCTAACTGAGGCTTGGAGGAGGGTCATAGGGGGAGGAGCCAGTACACACCACCTGATCGTAAAGCTTTACTTTTTGTGCCCTGTCTCCTGCGGAGCCGCTGTTCCCCATGGTCCTTTCAGGAACCCCAGCATCCACTAGGACGATAGAGAAATACTGTACAGTCTATGCAACGTTTCCAAATAGAGTTTGGCAAAAGACCATTAACTACAGTATATACACAAAACAAGCTCGTATATAAAATATCAGTGACCATAAAACACATCAGAATTCATCATTAATCCCATTTGTTTTTGGAGGATATTATTGAGCAAGTTATTTCTTTGTGAAGTAAGGGGCCTGATTAAAATAAAGCACAAAAAAAAGCACGAAACTGGGCAAAACCATGCTGCAGAGACATTTAGATTCAAACTGACATCTAAATTACAGTGTACAAAAAAAACCTATCTAATATTTGTGGGCGGGGCCGGTGCTAGGGTGTTTGGCGCCCCCTGCGAACTATAAAATTGCGCCGTCCTATACTTTACAAAGGGACAACGCACATAATGCCCCCTGTAGCAGTGATGCTACGGAAGAATTTTTTGGCTTGGGGGAGAAAAACTTCTAGTTACGCCACTGGGCGCACACACACACACACACACACACACACACACACACACACACACACACTTTCACTCACTCACTCTTTCCAGCCACTTACCCAAGTGCTAGCTGGAGCTGGAGCAGCTGATCCTCCTGTGTTGCAGGTTGCAGCCTGGTCCCATGTAGCTCTGCCCCACTTGTGTTTCTAGAATTGGTGCAGCAGCAGGGACATCAGCTCAGCACAGGGATGCAAAGTGGGGAGAGAGCGCCTCTTCAGCCTGGCCACTCCCTGCTTTGCTTCCCTTTGCTGAGCGGGTGGCTCCGGGCCTGTTTGTGGGTTACATGCAAAAGCAACCAGTATTTACCCTGCACAGAAAAATATAAATGTATTTGCTCCCCTTACATGGCAACATGGTTAGTTCCAGACACAAAGTAGCTTTTTTTCGCTTTACTTACAAACATAAATCAGGCCCAATGTTTGTTAAGGTGCATACACACTGGGTTTTTGCCCAGCGTGTATACAGAGATGATCGTGAACATCAGTGACAGGAAAATAACTCCGTGCGTACAAACTGAGCTATTTTCCCTGTGCCCAGCGATGTTCACAGGGGGGTGAAGCACTTTCCACAGTAGGAGACTGTGGAAAGTTCTTCATTTGACTGTTCAAACAGACTGACGAACGGCGGCGGCCAGCGATGATGCGGGAGCGCGCATCAGCGCTCACCACTCATCGCCCGGCCATACACACTGGACAAGATTGAGCTCATAGTAGCTCAAAACACCAAAAGTGAGCAACTTTGAGCTCAAAATCGACTAGTGTGTATGGGCCTTTAAAGAGTAGTTGTGATCTTCATATAGCTCTGTCCCTCAGACATGTTTGGCACACATTTCTAAAAGCCAGGTGCACTTACACACAGCTGCACAAACCTGGACTTATGTCCATATACAGCAATATGAAAGATACACTCATAGACGGGATGCAGTCAATTTGCCCAGCTGTCGGGATCCCGGCGCTCAGGATACCGACGCCGAAATCCTGACAGCCGACAATGCCGCCAGCCAGAATCCTGGTGCACCAGCGCTATTCTCAGGCTAAAAAACGGCCCTAATTGAATACCCCCCATTATCTCCATCCTGTCACTGCCCATATTAACTGTAGATGGCGGCCGCACTGCACCCCGAGACTCAGTACGTTGAATGGTTCCTCTCAAATATTTTGGGGGGCTGAGAGACGCCCCTTTCCCCCTCCCTGTTCCAGTGCCTATGCTGTGACATGACAGTTAGAAGCTGATTGGCTGGTACTTTATCGCTGTCCAAGGCTTAGTACATAGGGGGGAATTCAGTTGCCTACAGAAGTTTACCATGGGCTAATTGATCCCCCGCGGCAATCTAATTAGCCCCAAAGGCAGCCCGATGCTGGCACTTATCAGCGATTTTTTATTCAGGACCAGCTAAAGTGCCTGAAAAAAAACTGCTGATAAACTTCCTGCGATCACAGCCATGAAAACACACAGTAGGTCTAGGAAATTTTCCTGGATCCTATTAGTTGTCGCCCGAAATTGGGACATTTTTCAGGAGAAAAAAAAAACAGGTTACAATTGCATTACCTGGAGAAAAAAAACACTGGACAAAAAAACTGCGGTAAAAGGCCATTTTGTTTTCTCCCGAAAAATGTTTGGGACTGATTAAATTCACCTGATAGACTCTTATGCATTTTGAAAATTGAATTACAATTTTTTTTTATAATGCCCGCACAGTTAAAATGCTATAAGTAGCCCTATTAACAAGAAGTGCAAGTTACTCAATTAGGTCTCCAAAGCAGTAACCTGTTGGGCAGAGTCGGCCCTAGGCATATGCAAACTAGGCAATTGCCTAGGGCATCTGGTATGCCTAGGGGCACAAGCAGCTTCTGCTGATTAAAATGATATGCGGCATGCCTATATTCTGTGTGTAGCATTTCGTATAAAGATACAGCCACAGTCGCACACAGTATATAGGCATGCCGCATATCATTTTAATCAGCAGAAGCTGCTTGTGCATCCTAGCCACATAGCAATGCAAATAAGATGCATTTTCATAAAAGATAGGCACCCGACATTAGCAGAGATGCCAGTTGACTCATGCCTGGAACTATGTGTGTCATTATGTGTATAAGGACATTAATAATGTGTAACATATGTGTAAGGGGCACTGTGTGTGTCATTATGTGTATAAGGGCACTAATAATGTGCGGCATATGTGTAAGGGAAATTATGTGTATAAGGGCATTAATAAGGGTTGGCATAATGTGTAAGGGGCATTACTGTGTGGTATTATGTGTATAAATGCATTACCAATGTGTGGCATTATGTGTATAAGGTGCTCTACTGTGCGGTGTAATGTATAGAAAGGGCACTACTGAGTGGTCTAATGTGAATAAAGCGCATTATGGTGTGGTGTAATGTGAATAAGGAGCAATATGGTGTGGTGTAATGAGAATAAAGAGCAATATGGTGTGGTGTAATGTGAATAAGGAGCAATTCAGTATGATGTTATGTGAATGAGGGGCACTACTGTGAGGAGTAACGTATATAAGGTAAAGTGGTACTATTGTGTGATGTAATGTGAATAAGGGACACTATCGCATGATAAATTGTGAATAAAGTTGCAGTACTGTGAGGCATAATTTAAACTGGGGGTACTATTGTGTGGCCATGCCCCTTCCCAGCAAAAACACATACCTTTTTGGGCTGTGCGCCGAATGTGCACTCTGTTCTTATTTAAATTACAGGGGGTAGGGAAAAAAAAAAGGACAGCTATGGGTGGGGGGGGGGGGGGGGGGGCGGGGGGGGGGGGGGTGATGGTGCTGGGAAAGGGGTGCAGGGTCAGAGGGGGAATTAGCGGTGGTGCTAGGGGGCACCAGCCAAAATCTTGCCTGGGGCATCATATTGGATAGGGCCGGCTCTGCTGTTGGGCCAGGGGCGCTTTAAGAGAGGTGGGCCCCCTCCTCTGCACGGCGCAGTAGTATACGGCAATATGCTGGAGTCTACTAAGCATGTCTCCGGAAACATGGTGCCAGCCATGTTCCGGAGACCAATTTGGCTACTGCGCATGCGTGGCGGCCATATTGGCTGTGATTTTCACAGCGAAAACAGCGTCCGGCGCTGGACTACAGAAAGGCGAGTATTAAATTATGGGTGCAGTGTGTGAGTGTGTGCGGTGTGGGCCCACCCTGGACCCAGGGGCCCGTGTGCACCGCACACATAGCACCCATTACAGAAACGCCAGTGTGTTGGGCGCTGCACAGGAGATTATTTATTACCTGTATTTATTTATTTATTTATTAACAGTTTCTCATATAGCGCAGCAAATTCCGTTGCACTTTGAGATGACAAAATAGTTTATTGAAATATGTTGCTTTCAGTATAATTATTGCTGGTTCTCAATTTCCAAATACACCCATGGAATCAGTCAATGTTTAGATTTGACTATGAGCAAACACGTCTTTGGACAAAACAGTTGTTCTAGACCATGGGTCTTCAACCTGCGACCCTCCAGCTGCTGTGGAACTACATATCCCAGCATGCCCTGCCTCAGTTTTAGCATACCTTAATAGCAAAACTGTGGCAGGGCATGCTGGGATGTGTAGTTTCACAGCAGCTGGAGGGCCACAGGATGAAGACCCATGTTCTAGACAAAAGGCTGAGTCATAGTTTATGTTGTAAGCGCAGCTAGATTGTCATTACTGTAGTTCTCTGTGCGACATCACACCGAGATCAGATCCACTGTTCACTCAGAATACATACCTTCTATCGGCGGCTGGGATCCCGGCTGTCATGATGTCGACAGAGGGATCTCTGCCACCAGTATGCCGGCAGCATACTGCAACGCTGCAGGCACTGGACACCCACAGAGGGAGAAAAGCCTGAGGCGCCGGTATTCCGGCACCAGCATTTCACCACCTGTCGGTATTCCGGAGTTGGCATTGTGACCGCCGGGATCCTGACAGCGGTCTCATGATTGCTTCCCGTTCAGTCACAAGCCAACACAAACTATTGTCTTTCTGTAGTCATGCTGGCATTTTTTATTATTGCAGCTACTTTTGTTTAGAGACAGATAAGTCCAATTTCATTAAAATGTCATTAACACAAACAAGTTTATGTTATTGATTTTTTTCATGCAAAAATCAATAGAAACAACAAGGCTCTTATGCTTTATAGCAAAACAAACAAAACCCCTTAATTAAAATGAGAGCAATTGCTTATAGCTATAATTATTGTAACACGGTGCATCGATAGTAACGACAGCTACATTCACAAGTAGATGGATGGAGGACAGCCCAGCCCACAGATGTAGCCAAATTTGAATACAGGTGAAGCTACTGTACAAATTTATTTCCACTTGCTGCAAACCTGTGTGCATCTTTGAATAAGGACTTGTGTGTCTGTCCCCACCTGTGAATTAGTCTCTCGGTCTCCATCCTGTATGTGTACCTGTCTCTCTGTTTCCCCATGAGTGCCCCATTTGCGTGTCTCCCATTGTTCCACATCCCATATGTTCCCCTCATATTTCCACCATCGGCTCACACAACCCACTGCCCACTTGCATGACATCTTTTCTCCATTCGTCTTCTACTACTCCCCTCTTTACACCTATCTGTTCTCCTCTTCTGCTTGATGTAATAGGGCAGTGGTTCTCAAACTCGGTCCTCAGGACCCCACACAGTGCATGTTTTGCAGGTAACCCAGCAGGTGCACAGGTGTATTAATTACTCACTGACACATTTTAAAAGTTCCACAGGTGGAGTTAATAATGTCACTTGTGATTCTGTGAGGAGACCTGCAAAAGATGCACCGTGTGGGGTCCTGAGGGCCGAGTTTGAGAACCTGCGTCCCTCCTGCGTTTTTCCGGACACTCCCTAGAAACAATCAGTTGCCAACCACGAACGCCCTCTTCCTGTCAATCTTCTTGCGATCGCCTGTGCGATCGGATATGTCGCACCATCGCGTTGCTACCCGGCGCTGCGGACCATCGCGCCTGCGCATTGCGGTGCATACGCATGCGCAGTCCAGACCTGATCGCCTGTCTGAATTAGCCCCTGTGTCCACTACCACAAAACTGAACCTAAGGATGGCAGGTTAGTACGATTGTCTTAAGTTAATAACTTTTGCTGAGTATCTAGGAAATACTTGCCCAAAGAGTTGTATAAAAATTGCCATGACACTAGGGAGTCACAATCTGAGAAAATATTCAGAGCCACTGCAATATATCACTGTATGAAAACTAGAGATGAGCGGGTTCGATTCTCAGAGAACCGAACCCTACTGGACTTTGCCTTCAGAGTTCGGTTCAGAGCCAGGCTCGGGTTTTCCCGCCTGACTCGGAAACCCGAACGCGGCAAAACGTCATCCCGCTGTCGGATTCTCGCGGGATTTGGATTCCATATAAGGAGCCGCGCGTTGCGGCCATTTTCACTCCAGTCTCGGAGAGTGTATTGAGAGGACGTGTCCTCAGTGTTCAGTGTCTGTGTGGGGGCGGGAAAGTGGGGTGGCGAGTCTTGTGCTGTGTTGTGCTGTCCAGTGTAGTCAGTGTATTGTGCTGCATCAGTCCAGCCAATCACAGTGTTGGTATCCTCTGCTGCAATATATCCAGTGTAGCTGTATAAAGTGGTGCTGTGTCGTGTTGTGCTGTCCAGTCCAGTGTAGTCAGTGTATTGTGCTGCATCAGTCCAGCCAGTCACAGTGTTGGTGTCCTCTGCTGCCATATATCCAGTGTAGCTGTATAAAGTGGTGTTGTGTTATGATGCATCAGACCAGTGGTAGTGTCCTGTCCATCAGTCATTCCAGTGACGTTATACGCTGCTGCTATATGTCCACTGCTACAGAATAATAATAATAATAATAATAATAATAATAACAACGACAACAACAACAACAACAAGTCCCTTACAGTGTTGTTGTGTTGCGCTGCATCAGAACAGTGGTAGTGTCCTGTCCATCAGTTATTCCAGTGAAGAGGCAGTCACAGTGGTATACGCTGCTGCTATATGTCCACTGCTACAGTATTATAATAATTATAACAACCACAAGTCTCTTACAGTGTTGTTGTGTTGTGTTGCATTAGACCAGTGGTAGTGTCCTATACATCAGTCATTCCAGTCATTCCTGTGACGCATATTGTCTTATATAACTCTCAAAATATAATGGAGAACAAAAATTTGGAGGATAAAATAGGGAAAGATCAAGAACCACTTCCTCCAAGTGCTGAAGCTGCTGCCACTAGCAATGACATAGACGATTAAATGCCATCAACGTCGTCTGCCAAGGCCGATGCCCAATGTGATAGTAGAGGGCATGTAAAATCCAAAAAGCCAAAGTTCAGTAAAAAGTCCCAAAAAAAGAAATTGAAATGGTCGGAGGAGAAACGTAAACATGCCAATATGCCATTTACGACACGGAGTGGCAAGGAACGGCTGCGGCCCTGGCCTATGTTCATGGCTAGTGGTTCAGCTTCCCATCACAATGGAAGCCCTCATCCTCTTGCTAGAAAAATTAAAAGAGTTAGGCTGGAAAGTGCACAGAAAAGAACTGTGCGTTCTGAGATGGTATCACAAATCCCCAAGGAGAGTCCAAGTGTGTCGGCGGTTGCGATGCCTGACCTTCCCAACACTGGATGGGAAGAGGTGGCTACTTCCACCATTTGCACGCCCCCTGCAAGTGCTGGAAGGAGCACCCACAGTCCAGTTCCTGATATTGAAATTGAAGATGTCACTGTTGAAGTACACCAGGATGAGGATATGGGTGTTGCTGGCGCTGAGGAGGAAGTTGACGATGAGGATTCTGATGGTGATGTGGTTTGTTTAAGTCAAGCACTGGGGGAGACACCTGTTGTCCATGGGATGAAGAAGCCCATTGTGATGCCTGGGCAAACTACCAAAAAAGCCACCTCTTCGGTGTGGAATTATTTCTCCACAAATCCGGACAATAGGTGTCAAGCCATCTGTTGCCTCTGTCAATCTATAATAAGTAGGGGTAAGAATGTTAACCACCTAGGAACATCCTCCCTTATAAGTCACCTGCTGCGCATTTATCAGAAGTCAGTGTCAAGTTGTGAAACTTTGGGTAAGAGCGTAAGCAGTCCACTGACACCTAAATCCCTTCTTCCTCCTGTACCCAAGCTCCTGCAAGCCACTCCCCCACCAACTCCCTCAACGTCAACTTCCTCCTCAGTCAGGAACGTCAGTAGTCCTGCAGGCCATGTCACTGTCAAGACTGAGGAGTCCTCTCCTAACTGGGATTCCTCCGTAGGATCCTTGAGTGGTACGCCTGCTATTGCTGACGCTGCTGTTGTTGCTGCTGGGAGTCGATCGTCATCCCAGATGGGAAGTCGGAAGACCACTTGTACTACTTCCAGTAAGCAATTGAATGTCCAACAGTCCTTTGTGAGGAAGATGAAATATGACAGCAGTCATCCTTTTGCAAAGCGGATAATGGAGGCCTTGACAGCTATGTTGGTGTTAGACGTGCGTCCGGTATCCGCCATTAGTTCAGTGGGACTTAGAGAATTGTTTGAGGTACTGTGTCCCCGGTATCAAATCCTATCTAGGTTCCACTTCTCTAGGCAGGCGATACCGAGAATGTACACAGACCTCAGAAAAAGAGACACCAGTGTTCTACAAAATGCGGTTGTATCCAGTGTCCACTTAACCACGGACATGTGGACAAGTGGAACAGGGCAGACTAAGGACTATATGACTAACAGCCCACTGGGTAGATGTATGGCCTCCCGCAGCAGCAACAGCAGCAGCATCAGTAGCAGCATCTCGCAAACGCCAACTCGTTCCTAGGCAGGCTACGCTATGTATCACCACTTTCCGTAAGAGGTACACAGCTGACAACCTCTTACGGAAACTGAGGAACATCATTGCAGAATGGCTTACCCCAATTAGACTCTCCTGGGGATTTGTGATATCGGACAATGCCACCAATATTGTGCATGCATTACATCTGGGCAAATTCCAGCACGTCCCATGTTTTGCACATACAATTAATTTGGTGGTGCAGAATTTTTTGAAAAATGACAGGGGTGTGCAGGAGATGCTGTCGGTGGCCCGAAAAATTGCGGGCCACTTTCGGCAATCAGCCACCGCGTGCCGAAGGCTGGAGCGCCTGAACCTGCCCTGCCATCAACTGAAGCAAGAGGTGGTAACGAGGTGGAATTCAACACTCTATATGCTTTAGAGGATGGAGGAACAGCAAAAGGCCATTCAAGCCTATACATCCACCTACGATATAGGCAAAGGAAGGGGAATACACCTGACTCAAGCGCAGTGGAGAATCATTTCCATCTTGTGCAAGGTTCTCCAACCCTTCGAACTTGCCACACGTGAAGTCAGTTCAGACACTGCCAGCTTGAGTCAGGTCATTCCCCTCATCAGGATTTTTCAGAAGCAGCTGGAGAAATTGAAGGAGGAGCTAAGACGGAGGGATTCCGCAAAGTATGTGGGACCTGTGAATGGAGCCCTTCATTCGCTTTGCCAGGATTCACGGGTGGTCAATCTGTTGAAAGCAGAGCACTACATTTTGGCCACCGTGCTCAATCCTAGGTATAAAGCCTACATTGTATCTCTCTTTCCGGCAGACACAAGTCTGCAGAGGTGCAAAGACCTGCTGGTGAGTAAATTGTCAACTCAAGCGGAACGTGACCCGTCAGCAGCTCGTCCTTCAATTTCTCCCGCCACTGGGGCTGCAAGGAAAAGGATAAGATTTCCGAGCCCACCCGCTGGCGGTGATGCAGGGCAGTCAGGAGCGAAAGCTGACATCTGGTCCGGACTGAAAGACCTACCAACAATTACTGACATATCTACTGTCACTGCATATGATTCTGTCACCATTGAAAGAATGGTGGAGGATTATATGAGTGACAGAATCCAAGTAGGCATGTCAGACAGTCCGTACGTGTACTGGCAGGAAAAAGAGGCAATTTGGATGCCCTTGCACAAACTGGCTTTATTTTACCTAAGTTGCCCCCCTCCAGTGTCAGCGATCGGCGTAGGAGGTTACTTCCACTAAATCTGGAGAAGATGATGTTCATCAAAATCAATTATAAGTTCCTCCGGGAAGACCTTTACCAGCAATTGCCTCCAGAAAGTACCTGCAATGGTTGAATTCCAGTGGGGACGAATTAATACTCTGTGAGGAGCATGTACACAGTGAAAGGGGTGAGGAATCGGTGGATGAGGTCGACATCTTGCCTCTGTAGAGCCAGTTTGTTCAAGGAGAGATTGATTGCTTCTTTTTTGGTGGGAGCCCAAACAAACCAGTCATTTCAGCCACAGTCGTGTGGCAGATCCTGTCGCTGAAATGATGGGTTTGTTAAAGTGTGCATGTCCTGTTTATACAACATAAGGGTGGGTGGGAGGGCCCAAGGACAATTCCATCTTGCGCCTCTCTTTCTTCTATGCATCATGTGCTGTTTGGGGCCTATTTTTAAATCTGCCATCCTGACACTGCAGTGCCACTCCTAGATGGGCCAGGTGTTTGTGCCGCTTAGCTTAGTCATACAGCCACCTCGGTGCAACCTTTTGGCCTAAAAACAATATTGTGAGGTGTGAGGTGTTCAGAATAGACTGGAAATGAGTGGAAATGAATGTTATTGAGGTGAATAATACCGTAGGAACAAAATTACCTCCAAATTCTGTGATTTTAACTGTTTTTATGTTTTTTCCAAAAACCATCCAGATCCAAAACCAAAACTCGAAAGGGTGGTTTTGGCAATACCAAGCCAAAACATTATAATATTTGATCTGTAATGGTCATCTATTACCAGTTGTGTAACAATGCCCTCTGGGGCACTATAGCAGATTTTGGGTAAGGGCCTGGCAATTCCGCAGGGTAGGTGTTTAATTTTACAGTATCACCTATGCAAAAAATTCCTCTTTCATTACAAATCATTTGATTAACTTCAATGGATGCCGACTGGTAGATATTTTCACACAATTAAAAAACACAGCCCAATCAATCCTACTAAAATTCAAGTGTAACCTACTGATCTCATCTTCTCTTCTGCAGTAATGCCTATTGAAGTTCCTATCATCACCATGTTAAGATGCCAAAAATTTGCCTTACAATCATTCTAAGTGCAGTATGAATAAGAGCCATAACTAGACATTCTAGTGCCGTGTGCCAGAAAGAATTAGTACCCAACCCCCAAAATTTAAAATAGGGACGTTATTCACATTACACTGAACAGTAGTGTTTGTTAGTCATATTACACCACACGGTAGTGTCTATTATTCACATAACACTGCACGGTAGTGTCTGTTAGACACATTACACCACACGGTACACCCTTATCCACGTTACACCAGAAAAGAGTCCCTTATAGACTGTTGAAGTCAAAAATATTATACCCACATGCATCAAGTACAAACACCCCACAGAGTGGCCTCCGTGCGTGTGCTTGTTATGCCGTGCGTGCACATGCCCGCACGCTGCGTACATAAGCTCATGAGGCCCTGCGTATTAACGCGTGATATGAGTAAATACGGTAGCATACGCATTTGCATGGAAAAGCCACAAAGACATATCTCATATTTAATCCACATAGTACATAATTTACACATAGCCCACACCAGCAAGTTACATTTACTTTGGAAAGGGAACAATAGAGATATTCAACTTTACAGGATATGAGGGGACAGAATTAGGTTAGGAGGTGGTGTTTGGTATCCAGTTGTACAGTATTTCAAGGGCAATATTCCGATGGCAGTTTGCAGAAAGTAGCACACTCCTACGCATAGATATGCGCAGGTATATATTATTAATATCACATTGTATGTACTGTACTCTTGATATTCGGCGGGAACCCAGTGGAAGACATCTGCAAGTACACCTGGACTAAGCATCGCCCACCTGTTCAAACCAACCTATGACCCCTCATGTACTGTAAATTACCAGCTCTTTGACCTATGAAAGAAGAGATTACAGTTTCCTTTGTTTCATGCTTTGGACCATTGTATAAAACCAAGCCTCCTGGCTGGCCTCAGTCTATTCTCTGAAGGTCATCTATTCAGATTGACTGAGGACCGGAACCGGGTTGCGCAGGCGAACAAACGTATGTATCCATTGATTGTAGCTTCTTCTCTTGTATTATTGTATTTCTGTTGCAACCCCCTTTTAAGTAAATATTTGTTGCTGGGTTGGACCACAACATTACATATACAATTGGTGTCGCATTTCCTTCCCTGTTAGGGGTTAAAGTGTATAGGCCGCACGTGTAGCTATTTTGTGCTTACAGCATGCCGGTGTGCTTATGCAATGTGTACGCATTTCATAGAGGTTTAACTGACACATGATTAGAGGTTGCTGCAGCCTGATCATTTGTGTATTTAAGGTATTGCTCTTTTCCTGAAAGTTAATCAGACTTAACAAGACGTTATGCCAAAGAAGAGCCACTTATACACATTATGCCAGGTACAGCCCCTATAACTCATTCTTTTTCTCCACCTCATTCCTCCTTTTCATCACCACCCTCCAGGGTGTAGAGTCAGTGAACAGAGTGTGTGTGTGAGCAAGCTGTAGCGTCAGTTGAGCAATGTGTTTGTGTGTGTTTGAGCAAGGTGTAGCATCAGTGAGCAATGTGTTTGTGAGCAAGGTGTGGCGTCAGTGACCAGTGTGTTTTGTAAGCAAGGTGTAGCATCAGTGAGCAGTGTGTTTGTGAGTAAGGTGTAGCGTCAGTTGAGCAATGTGTGTTGTGTGTGTGTGCGCAAGGTGTGGTGTCAGTGGGTCGGGTGTTTGTGAGCAAGGTGTAGAGTCAGTGAGCAGTGTGTTTGTGAGCAAGGTGTAGTGTCAGTTGAGCAATGTGTTTTTGTTTGTGTCTGTGTGTGTGCGCAAGGTGTAGCGTCAGTGGGCAGGGTGCTTGTGAGCAAGGTGTAGCGTCAGTGAGCAGTGTGTTTGTGTGTGTGTGTGCGCGCGTGAGCAAGGTGTAGCGTCAGTGAGCAGTAGGTTTGTGTGTGTGTGTGTGTGTGTGTGTGTGTGTGTGTGTGTGTGAGGTGTAGTGACACTGAGTAGTGTGTGTGAGCAAGGTTTGGTGTCAGTGAGCAGTGTTTGTATGTGTGAGCAAGGTGTAGTGCCAGTGTACAGATTGTAACATAGTAACATACATAGTATCTAAGGTTGAAAAAAGACAATTGTCCATCGAGTTCAACCTATTTGTGGTCTCCTATGCACGATTATTTTGTATAAAATTTTGACTGAAGTTGATGACTGCCGTTACGTTTTACCCCTCTTTTTTATAATAACCATAGTGCGTGACTATGCCCCATAACCCTGGATATCCTTATCCATTAGGAATTTATCTAACCTATTCTTAAAGGTGTTGACTGAGTCGGCCATTACAACTCCCTCAGGCAGGGAATTCCAAACACGTATCGTCTTTACCGTAAAAAAAGCCTTTACGCCGTATTGTGCGGAATCTTCTCTCCTCTAACCTGAGCAAGTGTCCACGAGTTCTCTGTGTTGATCTAACCAAAAACAGGTCCTGCGCAAGATCTGTATATTGTCCCCTTATATATTTGTAAATGTTGATCATGTCCCCTCTTAATCTCCTCTTTTCCAGTGTAAACATGCCTAGTCTTGCAAGCCTTTCCTCGTATTCCAGCGTCTCCATACCCTTAATTAGTTTGGTCGCCCGCCTTTGAACCTTTTCTAGCTCCAGGATATTCTTTTTGTAGTAAGGTGCCCAGAATTGTACACAGTATTCAAGGTGTGGACTCACAAGTGATTTATATAACGGGAGTATAATACTCTCGTCCCTAGCATCAATTCCCCGTTTTA
This sequence comes from Pseudophryne corroboree, assembly GCF_028390025.1. Taxonomy (NCBI): domain Eukaryota; kingdom Metazoa; phylum Chordata; class Amphibia; order Anura; family Myobatrachidae; genus Pseudophryne; species Pseudophryne corroboree. The sequence continues at coordinate 571,639,896 of NC_086449.1, forward strand.
TGCATGCTAATATCTTATTAGCCTTCTTTGCTGCAGTCCTACTTTGGGTACTACTGCTCAGTTTGCTATCTATGAGGACACCCAAGTCCTTTTCCCGTACAGAATCCCCTAATTTTACCCCATTTAGTAGGTAGGTGTTATTTTTGTTCGTTACCACAGTGCATTACCTTACACTTGTCTGTATTGAAGCGCATTCTCCATTTCGCTGCCCAAGCTTCTAATTTAACTAAGTCATTCTGAAGCGACTCAGCATCCCCCTCCGCATTTATAACTTTACACAATTTTGTATCATCTGCAAAAATTGACACCATGCTCTCTAGACCTTCTGTTAGGTCGTTAATGAAAATATTGAACAATAGCGGTCCTAATACTGAGCCTTGCGGCACACCACTTAGCACTTCAGTCCAAGTTGAAAAAGATCCATTAACTACAACGCGCTGCTCCCTATTATCTAACCAGTTTTTGACCCAAGTGCATATTGTGCTTCCTAGCCCTGATTGTTGTAGCTTGACAAGTCTCATGTGTGGTACAGTGTCGAATGCTTTGGCAAAATCTAAAAAGATTACATCCACCTCTTTACCCTGATCTAGGTTTGCGCTTACTGTTTCATAAAAGCCAAGTAAGTTGGTTTGACAGGATATGTCCTTCATAAACCCATGTTGATTCCTTTTAATGACCTTATTGACTTCAAGGAACTTCTGAATACTATCTCTTAGAATACCTTCCAATACTTTCCCCACTATAGATGTGAGACTAACTGGTCTATAATTACCTGGTTCAGCTTTACTTCCCTTTTTGAATATAGGCACTACTTCCACTATACGCCAGTCTTTGGGAACCATACCTGATATTACTGAATCCTTAAAGATCAAAAATAGCGGTTTTGCAAGTTCAGAGTGAAACTCCATTAGAACCCTTGGGTGAATACCATCGAGACCTGGTGACTTATTAATCTTTAAATGTTTTAATCAGTCACAGACTACTTCCTCGCTTAAATAAGTACCTATCAGTGGGATATTCTCATTATTGAGATTATGTGTTAGTCCCTGAATTGGGTCCTCTCTAGTAAATACTGTTGACAAAAACTAATTTAGTGTGTCCGCTATGTTATTATCATTTTTGCTTAAGACTCCCAACTTGTCTTTTAAAGGGCCTATACTCTCCTTCTTTAATCTCTTGCTATTAATGTATTTAAATATTTTTTTGGGACTTGCTTTGCTTTCCTTTGCTACTAGTTTTTCAGTTTCTACTTTAGCCGCTCTTATTTCCTTTTTGCCTATTTTGTTACATTCCTTATAGTGCTGAAATGACTCTGCTTCCCCGTCAGATTTGTATTTTTTAAATGCTCGCCTTTTCTTGCCCATAAATTCCTTTATCTTTTTGTTAAGCCACATCGGTTTATGATTTTATTCCTTTTTTTGCTGCTCATAGGAATAAATTTGAGTATATTTTTAGCTAGCAGGAATTTTAGTACCTCCATTTCTCCGTAGTATTTTTTCCTAAAAACAAACCTTCCCATTCAATATCCCTGAAAAATACCCTCATCTTTTTAAAATTTGCTTTGCTAAAGTTTGGAGTCCTAGTTGAGCCAGTATAGGGCTGTTTATGAAAACTGATATTGAATGTAACCATATTGTGGTCACTGTTTCCTATGGGTTCCCCCTACTATAATACCTGATACCAAATCCCCATTGTTTGTTAATACCAGGTCTAAGATTGCATTGTACCTAGTTGGTTCCTCAATTAGTTGAACTAAGTAGTTATCATTAAGTGTGTTTAAAAACATATTGCCCCTAGCAGTATCACATGAATCGTTTTTCCAGTTTATCTCTGGATAGTTAAAATCTCCCATCACTACTATGTCTCCTACTCCTGCTGCTCTTTCAATTTGCTTTAGTAACAATTCCTCATCAGATACGTTGATACCAGGCGGCCTATAGCATACACCCAATACTAACTTTTTAATTCCTTTTTCCCCACATGCAATTTCTACCCATAATGTCTCGACGGTGTCTACAGTCCCCTCCTGAATATCTTCCCGTATATCAGGTTTTCAAAACGGCTTTACGTAAAGACACACCCCTCCACCCTTTTTATTTAGTCTGTCTCTCCTAAACAGTGTATAGCCCTCTAGATTGACTGTCCAATCATGAGATTCGTCCCACCAAGTTTCAGTAATGCCTATAATATCATACTGTTTGCTTGCTGCAAGTATTTCTAGTTCGCCCTTTTTACCAGTAATGCTTCTAGCGTTTACATACATACAACTAAGATAAGTATTTTCCCTTGCGTTAGGGACATCTTTCACCTTATGTAGCAATGATGACCTGTAATCGTCATTGGTTAGTGCTTTGGTAAAATCTCTTTTAGTACCCATGTTAGTAACCTTACCGCCTGCTCTTACCCTCCCCCCAACTTCTCCCCCATTTCGTTTACTACCGCCATCCCCACTATTCTCACTGCATGACCCGTAGTTTCTAGCTTAACCCTCCCCCAGGCTCCTAGTTTAAAATCTCCTCCAACCTTCTAACCATCCTTCCCCCCAGCACCGCTGCCCCCTCCTCGGTCAGGTGCAATCCGTCACAACAAAAGAGATGGCGCCTGACTGAGAAGTCCGCCCAGTGTTCCAGGAACACAAACCCCTCTTTCCTGCACCAATCCCTAAACCACACATTTACCTCCCTAATCTCCCTCTGCCTCCCTGGACTAGCGTGTGGCACGGGTAATATTTCGGAGAATATTACCTTAGATGTCCTTGCCTTAAGTTTCTTTCCTAAGTCCCTATAGTCTTTCTTAAGGACATCCCACCTTCCGCTAACTTTGTCATTGGTGCCAAAGTGCACAAAGACCGCTGGGTCTTTCCCAGCCCCTCCCAACAATCTATGTACCCGGTCCGCGATGTGCCGTACCCGAGCACCCGGGAGACAACAGACTGTACGGCGATCACGGTCCCGGTAGCAGATTGCCCTATCTGCCTTCCTGATGACAGAATCCCCTACCACCACCATCTGACTAGGTACCTCACTATCTTTTATCCCAACTGCACCAGAGGGACCGCTCCTCTGGATGCTAGAGGGAGCAGTCTCCTCCGGCACCATCATTTCTTCACTATCATACTCCGATTCCTCGTCCAGTCGGGCAAATTTGTTCGGGTTTGATAGTTCGGAGATGTCGAGCCTCCCCCTCTTTTTCTTCCTTCTAACTGTGACCCAGCTGGCTACCTGATCATCATCCTCTTCTACCAGTGACCCCTCCCACAACTCCTCCACCGTTCTGTCTAAACTTCGCTCGAGATTGTGAATCTCCCTCAGTCGCGTAACGGTTTGCTCTAGATCAGTTACCTGAGCTTCCAGGGCAACCGTTCGCACACACCTCGTGCAGATGTAATCACACTGGGCCGGTAGCTCCAGGTGTGCATACATCTTGCACGACATGCACTGAGTGAGGTCCCCAATCACAGCCCCTCCCATATTGTTTGTAAGGTCTAACTCCCTGTTACTCTCACAGAAAAAGAAGCAAAAAGAAAAAGTAGAAGACAAACAATCTCACTTATACAATACTTATCTATCTTTGTGCGGTTCTTGGTCCTTCACTTTTATGCAGCCGTAGTACTCCAGTGCCCCCTCTGAGTGGGACCTCTCCTGCGGCACCGATACTCCACTTAGCAGTTGCAGTTGTTCCAGCTCACTGCACCTCCTTTCACTCGGCTTCCAGCTCCTTTTGCTGTTACCAACTCACATACACTTACAAATCCAAGCAACACTTTAAAATACAAGCCCTTACAATGAGCTTGTGTGTGTGTGTGTGTGTGTGTGTGTGTGTGTGTGTGTGTGTGTGTGTAAGGTGTAGTGTCAGTGAGCAGTGTGTGAGTGTGTTTGTGAGCAGAGTATAGTGTCAGTGAGCAGAGAGTGTGTGTGAGAGCAGGGTGTAGTGTTAATGAGCAGTATGTGCATGCATGCAGGGTGTAGTGTCAGTGAGCAGTGTGTGTGTGTGTGTGTGTGTGTGTGTGTGTGTGTGTGTGTGTGTGTGTGTGTGTGTGTGAGCAAGGTGTAATGTCAGTGAACAGTGTGTATGTGTGTGTTACTGAGCAGTGTGTAGTGGGGGAATGTGTGAGGGTGTGTTTTTGTGTGCGCGTGTAAGAGCAGTGTGCAGTGAGAGAGGGTATGTGTGTGTGTGTGTGTGTGTGTGTGTGTGTGTGTGTGTGTGTGTGTGAGCACCTGTCCCCGAACAGCTATGCTGTACCTGACATTATAAGTACCTTATGAAGAGCAGCAGCACAGCAGCCGACTCCTGTAACCGGGAAGTCCCTCAAACACCGCAGGAGAGGAGGGGCGGGGCACAAGAGGGAAGAGACTCTCATTGCCCAGAGCTGCCTGCTGTAATGTTTACAGCGGCAAGCACTGCAACAGTCTGCAAATTGGTGACCAACCGGGGTGGTTGCGGACAGTGCGCTGTGGGCAAAGCACCTTCTACACTATCCTAGTTACAGCCCTGGTTTGAACCATTCCTTATTTACTATGGAAGCCACCAAGTGTATCTAATAAATATATGGAGCATATACTGTACTGTACTCACAGGCAATCAATTAGGTAGAAACATATCCCGGGCCGGATTAACAATGGGGCAGATGGAGATTCAGCTCCATAATCCCCTGTAGAAGTAGGCCCACAGCTAGGGCCATAACAAAGTGGCACAGCTACTGTCCTTGCAGTAATGGTACAGCCAGGAGCTAATATGGGCCAGATTGGGGCGTTACTCCATTTCATCATTTGCATTAGTAGGCAGAACTAATTGTGCCTCCTCTGTGCAAGAGACTCCTTCTCTCTGTTATGCCTGTGCAAGAGACTCCTTCTCTCTGTTATGCCTTTGCAAGAGACTCCTTCTCTCTGTTATGCCTGTGCAAGAGACTCCTTCTCTCTGTTATGCCTGTGCAAGAGACTCCTTCTCTCTGTTATGAGTACACTTGCAGATGCAACCGCCAATTGACAAGTAGAATAACTTGGTAATTATAACGGGGTTTTTTTTTTTCCAACGGAACAGTATACTCAGATGCATGAAAGATATAGCAGCTGTACAGACTTGCAGGAATGCAGCAGAATGAATAGCAATATATTAATGAAACAGCAATGCAAATAGTCTGAGAACTTTATGCAATGAGCAATGCAGAGCACGATTACCAGACAACACAACAGCAAAATTCTGTGAACCCCAATGTACAGGTTTACCAGGTTACATAGGCAATGCAGGGAGACCAGGAGTCCAAGGACAGGATCCAGATGAACCTAGCACATGGCAGGCAAGAATCAAACAATAACCCACGTCTAGTAGAATCCAGGCTCCTATTCAAAGGGTGTAACTGCAGGTTGGGCCAGGTCAGTTACATTAACTACAGCTTATCTGGACAGAACTACCATAGCAAAAAAAGAACTTAATTTCTTGCTTTTGGAACATCACTGGAGAGATGCAGGAGTGTTGGCACTGGAGAGATACAGAGATGATGGTGGACACACAGGCAGGGATGCACTGGAGAGTAGCAACTGGGGAAGGTGCTGGAAAGACATGTGGGGGTGCACTAGAGATACACTGGGGGATGATTCACGCAGGAGGTAGCGCTGGAGGTACACAATTGGGGCTGGTGATGGAGAGATGAGGAGTATCACTGGAGAGACAAGGGTTTTATACAGAAGAAACGCAGTGGGTGGCACTAAAGATATAGGGGGTGGCACTGTAGAGAAACAGCAGACTGGCACTGGAGAGACGCAGGTTGATGACACTGGATTGATGCAGGGGGGTGGCACTGGAGAGACATGGGGAAATTATGCTAAATAGATGCAATGGAGATATGCAGGGGGGATGGTGCTGAATAAATGCCTTGGGCTAGCACTGGAGAGATGCAGCAGGAATGGCGATGGAGATATAAAGGGGGATTTCACTGGAGAGATGCAGGGAGAGGACGCTGGATAGATAGAGAGGAGGGTGGAGCTGGAGAGATGCAGAGGGATGATGCTGGAGAGATGCAGAGGGATGATGCTGGAGAGATGCAGGGAGAGGACGCTGGATAGATAGAGAGGAGGGTGGAGCTGGAGAGATGCAGAGGGATGATGCTGGAGAGATGCAGAGGGATGATGCTGGAGAGATGCAGGGAGAGGACGCTGGATAGATAGAGAGGAGGGTGGAGCTGGAGAGATGCAGAGGGATGATGCTGGAGAGATGCAGGGAGAGGACGCTGGATAGATAGAGAGGAGGGTGGAGCTGGAGAGATGCAGAGGGATGATGCTGGAGAGATGCAGGGAGAGGACGCTGGATAGATAGAGAGGAGGGTGGAGCTGGAGAGATGCAGAGGGATGATGCTGGAGAGATGCAGAGGGATGATGCTGGAGAGATGCAGGGAGAGGACGCTGGATAGATAGAGAGGAGGGTGGAGCTGGAGAGATGCAGAGGGATGATGCTGGAGAGATGCAGAGGGATGATGCTGGAGAGATGCAGGGAGAGGACGCTGGATAGATAGAGAGGAGGGTGGAGCTGGAGAGATGCAGAGGGATGATGCTGGAGAGATGCAGAGGGATGATGCTGGAGAGATGCAGAGGGATGATGCTGGAGAGATGCAGAGGGATGATGCTGGAGAGATGCAGAGGGATGATGCTGGAGAGATGCAGAGGGATGATGCTGGAGAGATGCAGAGGGATGATGCTGGAGAGATGCAGGGAGATGGCACTAGAGAGACACAATTCTGATAGAAAAAAGGAATACAAGTGAAGAAGTGGACACAACATTCCTCTTACCTCTCCTTCTGCATCTAGTCTGCTGACCTCATCTGACATACTTGTCAGATTGCCACCATGCAGCAAAGAGTCATCATCTTTAGGACTGTTTGCAGCATCCAAATCATCAAAGAATATATTAATGTCCTTAACACCTGCAAAGAAACATACAATGGCTTTCTTATAAATGTACATGTAACACAAATGCACATATATAGTTTCATCCTGAGTGACTGACATCACTTACCAATAAAAAGTATTGGCATCAGGGAGATTTTACATACAGTATATGTATATATAGAAAATCAGGACATCATTGTCCCAATTCTTTTGTAAGAGGACTTGGGGCATAATTCAGAGTTGATCGCAGCATCAAATTTGTTAGCAGTTGGGCAAAACCATGTGCACTGCAGGTGGGGCAGATATAACATACACAGAGATTTAGATTTGGGTGGGTTATTTTGTTTCTGTGCAGAGTAAATACTGGCTGCTTTATTTTTACACTGCAATTTAGATTTCAGTTTGAACTCACCACACCCAAATCTAAAGGCCAGTACTGACGGGGGAGATGTGTGCTGAGCGATCTTAACACAGACCGTTCAGCGCACATCTCTCCCCCCGCGTTGTGCTAATCGAGGGGGGATGACGACAGGGTGGGGGGGGGGCCCGCTCACTTCACACAGCGCTGAAGTGAGCGAACCGCTAGATTGAGCCTGCATGCAGGCTCAATCTAGCACCGGCGACAGCGATGCGCGGGGCCGCACATCGCTATCGCTGGGGGGCATACACCCGGCAGATCCGTGCTTAAAATCTAAGCAATCTAGTCAGATTGCTTAGATTTTATACACGGATCTCTCCGTGTGTACCCCCCTTTACTCTCTCTGCACATGTTATATCTGCCTCCCCAGCAGTGCACATGGTTTTATGCTCTTTGTTGTTTGCTAGAGTATAATCAGAGACCAGGTACAGGACTAGTTACCTGGGATCTAGAACTGTCAACAGGTGACTGTAAGTCAGCCTATTTCAGCTTTCAAATGTCACTTTCACGTAGTAAATAGTTTATTTGAATATTCTGATTCACTTCAGTAAAAGGAAAGCAAGCTTATTACTCTTCAGCTTTCAATGTCCAGGATTATCAGTCTGATTGATTTGGTTTAGCTGCCATGGGCTACAAACTTTACAAAATCTATATGTAAGTGTATTAAATCCTGGATGACACAAATACAATACTCTCTTTTGATAGCTATAACATGAAATGTAAAACAACACTGAGGTTATAAAGGTGGAATTATAAAGAGGGTGTTCTAAATTATGCTTTACTGTACATTTTTTATATTAATACCACTGTGTCCGTCGGTAAATCAACTGCTACCCTGAGGTATAGGGTATGTAATTGATATATTGTAGTTGAAACCACTTTAAACAGCACAGCATTCGCCTAAAACTATTGCCTTCGTTTATAAACCATTCACCATATTGCTACATGGTGATTGTCACAATTTCCTGGTACCACAATATTATTTTAGAGGTCATAAGAGCCCTTTTATATATATCCATCAGATAGAAGACAATATCTACCTGGATAATGAACTCCTGTGTTTCCATTTGAGAGTGCGCTCTTGCCAGAAGACGAGGCCTCCATTTTTATTGCCCTTCTGAGAGGAGGAAGCGAGGAGTGTCTAACCACAATCCGATCGTTCGGTACAAAATGATGTACCACACTTTTCCTTTGATGAATCTGTACTTGGTTTTTAGACCCATGAATGGATATACTTATTTCTGGAAAGAAACAAATAGACAAACTAAGCCCTGGCAGATATATCATTAACAGTCATACACTTATTTGAATGAGTGTAAGTAGACAATCTTTAGGTCGACACCATGTGGTCGACATGCTTTGGCCGAAAGGGTCAAAGGGTTGACATGAAAAAGGTAGACAGTCAAAAAAAATGACAGGGTCAAAAGGTCGACATGGAAGTGGTCGACACAAAAGTCTTTTCAGTTTCAGTTTCTATATTTCATGATGTGGCTACAATTATTGTAAACGTATACCCTCGCCACACTTCAGGCAAAGTACTATTCCCAATCATAGGGGTATATTTACTAAGGTCCCGATTTTGACCGATTTGCTGTTTTTTCTTCAAAGTGTCATCTCGGGAATTTACTAAACAAAAATCTCGGCAGTGATGAGGGCATTCGTATTTTTTTGGAAGTAAAAGAAAAAAATATATGAATGAATACACCATCGGTCAAATACGCCTGTAATTTCATACAACTCGGTAATTTACAAAAAATTCTATTTCACAAACACTGCCGGCAATAGCCAAACACTGCCGTGGAAAAATACAAATCGTAAAAAAAAGCAGTTTTAAAATAGACCTTTTTTTTACCGTGTTCTGATAGGCATGCACGGATCAGTTAGATCCGTGCATGTTTATCAGTGGGAAGGGGTTTGAAAGTGTTAAAAATCAGAAAAAAAATTGCGTGGGGTCCCCCCTCCTAAGCAAAACTAACCTCAGGCTCTTTGAGCTGGTCCTGGTTGAAAAAATATGGGGAAAAAATTGACAGGGGTTCCCCCATATTTGATCAACCAGCACCGGGCTCTGCGCCTGGTCCTGGTGCCAAAAATACGGGGGACAAAAAGCGTAGCGGTCCCCCGTATTTTTAACACCAGCACCGGGCTCCACTAGTCAGAGAGATAATGCCACAGCCGGGGGACACTTTTATATAGGTCCCTGCGGCCCTGGCATTAAATCACTAACTAGTCACCCCTGGCCGGGGTACCCTGGAGGAGTGGGGACCCCTTAAATCAAGGGGTCCCCCCCCCTCCAGCCACCCAAGGGCATGGGGTGAAGCCCGAGGCTGTCCCCCCATCCAAGGGCAGCAGATGGGGGGCTGATAGCCAAGTGTAAAAAAAAATAAGATTTTACTCACCGGTAAATCTATTTCTCGTAGTCCGTAGTGGATGCTGGGGACTCCGTAAGGACCATGGGGAATAGACGGCTCCGCAGGAGACTGGGCACATCTAAAGAAAGCTTTAGGACTATCTGGTGTGCACTGGCTCCTCCCCCTATGACCCTCCTCCAAGCCTCAGTTAGGACACTGTGCCCGGAAGAGCTGACACAATAAGGAAGGATTTTGAATCCCGGGTAAGACTCATACCAGCCACACCAATCACACCATATAACTCGTGATAGGAACCCCGGTTAACAGTATGATAACAATGGAACCTCTGAATAGATGGTTCGCAATAACAACCCGATTTGTGTAACAATAACTATTTACAAGTATTGCAGACAATCCGCACTTGGGATGGGCGCCCAGCATCCACTACGGACTACGAGAAATAGATTTACCGGTGAGTAAAATCTTATTTTCTCTGATGTCCTAGTGGATGCTGGGGACTCCGTAAGGACCATGGGGATTATACCAAAGCTCCCAAACGGGCGGGAGAGTGCGGATGACTCTGCAGCACCGAATGAGAGAACTCAAGGTCCTTCTCAGCCAGGGTATCAAATTTGTAGAATTTTGCAACGTGTTTGCCCCTGACCAAGTAGCAGCTCGGCCAAGTTGTAAAGCCGAGACCCCTCGGGCAGCCGCCCAAGATGAGCCCCCTTCCATGTGGAATGGGCTTTTACAGATTTAGGCTGCGGTAGTCCCACCGCAGAATGCGCAAGCTGAATAGTGCTACAAATCCAGCGCGCTATAGTCTGCTTAGAAGCAGGAGCACCCAGCATGTTGGGTGCATCTAGGATAAACAGCGAGTCAGTTTTCCGGACTCCAGCCGTCCTGGAAATATAATTTTTCAGGGCCCTGACTACGTCCAGTAACTTGGAATCCTCCAGGTCCCTAGTAGCCGCAGGCACCCCAATAGGTTGGTACAAGTGAAAACCTGATACCACCTTCGGGAGAAAGTGAGGACGAGTCCTCAACTCTGCCCTATCCATATGGAAAGTCAGGTAAGGGCTTTTTTATGACAAAGCCGCCAATTCTGACACATGCCTGGCCGAAGCCAGAGCCAACACATGACCACTTTTCATGTGAGATATTTCAAATCCACGGTTTTAAGTGGCTCAAACCAATATGATTCCAGGAACTTCAAAACCACATTGAGATCCCAAGGTGCCACTGGGGCACAAAAAAGGGGCTGAATATGCAGCACTCCCTTACAACTTCTGCACTTCAGGCTGACATCCTTCCTGGCTTTGATCAGGATAAGAATGACTTCCTCCGGAATGCCTTTTTCACTCAGGATCCGGTGTTCAACCGCCATGCCGTCAATGCAGCCGCGGTAAGTCTTTGAACAGACAGGGCCCCTGCTGCAGCAGATCCTGTCTGAGTGGCAGAGGGCATGGGTCCTCTGAGATCAACTCCTGAAGTTCCAGGTACCAAGCCCTTCTTGGCAAATCCGGAACCATGAGTATAGTTCTTACTCCTCTTTTCCTTATTATCCTCAGTACCTTGGGTATGAGAGGGAGAGGAGGGAACACATAAAACGACTGGTACACCCGCGGTGTCACTAGAGCGTCCACAGCGATCGCCTGAGGTTCCCTTGACCTGGCGCAATATCTTTTTTATTGAGGCGGGACGCCATCATGTCCACCTGTGGTCTTTCCCAACGGTTTACCAGCATTTGGAAGACTTCTGGATGAAGTCCCTATTCTCCCGGGTGGAGTCTGCTGCGGAAGTCTGCTTCCCAGATGTCCACTCCCGGAATGAACACTGCTGCCAGTGCTACCACATGATTTTCCGCCCAACGGGGAATCCTTGTGGCTTCTGCCATCGCCCTCCTGCTTCTTGTGCCGCCCTGCCTGTTTACATGGGCGAGCGCCGCGATGTTGTCTGATTGGATCAGTACGGCTGGTGAAGCAGGGGCCTTGTTTTGCTTAGGGCCTTGTAAATGGCTCTTATCTCCAGAAAATTTATGTTAAGTGAAAACTTTTATTCCCTATGTGACTGCACCCCAGCCCCGAAGGCTGGCATCCGTGGTCCCCAGGACCCAGTCCTGTATTCCGAATCTGCGGCCCTCTAGTAGATGAACCCTCTGCAGCCACCACCGCAGCGACACCCTGGTTCTTGCCGACCGGGTTATCCGCTGCTGTATCTGGAGATGGGACCCGGACCATTTGTCCAACAGGTCCCACTGGAAAATCCTTGCGTGGAACTTTCCGAATGGAATTGCTTCGTACGAAGCTACCATTTTTCCCAGGACTCGTGTGCATTGATGTCCCGACACCTGTCCCAGTCTTAGGAGGTTTCTGACTAGAGATGACAACTCCTCGGCTTTTTCCATTGGAAGAAACACTTTTTTCTGGTCTGTTTCCAGAATCATTCCCAGGAACAGAAGACGTGTCGTCGGGACCAGCTGTGACTTTGGAATTGAGAATCCAGTCCTGCTGTTGCAGCACTTCCCGAGAAAGTGCTACCCCCTTACCAACTGTTCCTTGGACCTCGCCTTTATCAGGAGATCGTCCAAGTACGGGATAATTAAAACTCCCTTCTTGCGAAGGAGTATCATCATTTCGGTCATTACCCATGGTAAAGACCCTCGGTGCCGTGGATAATCCAAACGGCAGCGTCTGGAACTGATAGTGACAGTCCGGTACCACAATCTTGAGGTACTCCTGGTGAGGAGGGTAAATGGGGACATGCAGGTAAGTATCCTTGATGTCCAGAGAGACCCTGTAATCCCCCTCGTCCAGGATCGCAATAATCGCCCTGAGCGATTCCATCTTGAACTTGAATCTTTTGTTATATGTGTTCAAGGATTTTAAATTTAAGATGGGTCTCACCGAACCGTCCGGTTTCGGTACCACAAACATTGTGGAAAAGTAACCCTTTTCCTGTTGAAGGAGGGGTACCTTGATAATCACTTGCTGTGAATACAGTTTTTTGGATAGCCACCAACACTGCCTCCCTGGCAGAGGGAGTTGCCGGTAAGGCAGATTTTAGGAAATGGCGGGGGGGGAGACGTCTCGAATTCCAGCCTGTACCTCTGAGATACTGTTTGAAGAACCCAGGGATCCACCTGTGAGAGAGCCCACTGTGCACTGAAATTTCTGAGACGGGCCCCCACCGTACCCGGGTCCGCCTGAGCAGCCCCAGCGTCATGCTGTGGACTTACCGGACGCAGGGGAGGACTTCTGCTCCCGGGAACTAGCTGTGTGCTGCAGCTTTTTCCCTCTACCTTTTCCTCTTGGCAGAAAAGATGAGCCTCTAGTCCTCTACTTTTCTGGGGCCGAAGGGACTGTACCTGATAATACAGTGCTTACTTTTGCTGTGGGGTAGCTTGTGGCAAAAGTTTTGATTTCCCAGCCGTAGCTGTGGAAACGAGGTCTGAAAGACCATCCCCAAACAGTTCCACCCCCTTCTAGGGCAAACTTCCATGTGCCGTTTTGAATCGGCATCGCCCGACCATTGCCGAGTCCATAACCCCCGTCTGGCGGCAATGGTTTTACAGAGCGCTTATTAGTGATGCCAGTCGGCAAATATCCCTCTGTGCATCACGCATGTATAAGACAGCGTCTTTTATATGCTCTATTTTCAGCAAAATATTGTCCCTATCTATAGTATAAATATTATCCGACAGGGAATCTGACCACGCAGCTGCCGCACTGTACATCCATGCCGAGGCAATAGCAGGTCTCAATATAATGCCCGTGTGTGTGTATATAGCTTTAAGGGTAGTTTTCTGCTTTCTATCAGCAGGTCCTTCAGGGCGGCCGTATCCGTGACGGTAGTGCCACCTTTTTTAACAAGCGTGTAACCGCTTTATCTACCCTAGGGGTTATTTCCCAACGTGACCTATCCTCTGGCGGAAAAGGGTACGCTGCTTAGAAATTATCAATTTCTTATCGGGGGAAGTCCACGCTTCCTCACACACCTCATATCAATTCCTCAGATGCAGGAAAACTACTGGTAGTTTTGTCACCAAACATAATACCCTTTTTTGTGGTATCTGGGGTATTATCAGAAATGTGTAATACATTTTTAATTGCCTCAATCATGTAACGGGTGGCCCTATTGGAAGGTACACTAGTCTCATCGTCGTCGACACTGGAGTCAACATCTGTGTCTGCCATCTGAGGTAGCGGGCGTTTTAGAGCCCCTGATGACATGTGAGACGCTTGGACAGGCACAAGCTAAGCAGCCGGCTGTCCTATGTCGTCAAACCTTTTATGTAAGGAGTTGACACTGTCACGTAATTCCTTCCATAAGTCCATCCACACTGGTGTCGACCCCGCAGGGGGTGACATCCCATTCACAGGCATTTGCTCCGCCTTGTCAAAGTCAGAAAAATGTCTCTATGCACGTTGCCATATTTGCACCGCACACTGGTCCGTGCTGCGCATGCGTACGCTCTCCCGTGAAGGCGCATACCCGCAATAGCGTGCACTCGCAGGCGCGGTATGCGTATTTACGGTAGAGTTTATGTAGTCGTAGCGTGCGACTCATTCGTTACATATTTTCACAATTAATGTAGTTTATAGATCATGGTCCCTTTGATAGTTTCTGAAAGTTTGGTTAATATAGAAGGTCCCTGAGCTAAGGAATCCCTCTTTGTATCGTACGAAGGGTCTAACAGGAATCATACAGCAGTGTTTGGTACCCATCGGAAGAGTATTTAATTAGCAATATTCCGGTGTTGGTTTGGAGCGTATTAATCGCTCGTGCGAATAGTTATGGACATAAGAAGTTTATGTCCATTTCTACTATTTACTCATACTCAGGTATGCGGCGGGAAACCTAGTTCCCCACCCACCTGAGCTGTTTGAAATCGTCACAGCCCACCTGTATGAATCAACCTATGACCTTTTGTTATGATGCAGGGCCGAATTCCGACGTCCAATGGACAATGGGATTGTAGGGACTGTAGGATTGCATTGTGTGTGGGGCATAAATAGGCAGGCCGACCACATCCAGCTCTCACTCTTCAACGGTTCTCATTGCTGAAAATCGGGTGCTGGATGTCCAGGCGCATGCGATCGTTTACCCTTGTGCGTAAGTTTCTCTCCGTTATCATTGTCTTTCTGTGAGCCAATTTCTCTCATCTCTCTCCGTCTCTCTCTCTCTCTTTCCCTTCTCTCTCTCTCTCGTATCTCCCCTAGACTAGTATTGTATTGTATTAGATAGTATTGTTTAGTTCTGTGGTTAGGAAGTCTCTGTTATATTGTAGTGTATCATTTGTACTGTTATCCCCTTTTTACAAGTATACTAGATATAATACAGTTAATAGGCTTTGGAACCTAAACCAGTATCTGTGTATTTTCTATAGTGTTAAGTGTTCACTTGAGCGTCGGTGACGCTCAAGCAGCTTTGTAGTTAGTCAGGTTACACAAGGTTGCACTTACACCCTGTATTCACATTAAGGTATTCCGTGTATTTCATTGGTATAAGGTTTAGACATAAAGGTATAGCGTTGTGAGCGTCTGCGCCGCTGGTGATCTCCTCGTGGTCTCGAGCGTCCGCTACGCCATAGCGAATCATTACTCTAGTCATAGCCAATAACGTGTCCTGTGATCGCTGGGCCGTGAGCGAACGTGACGCTTGAGCGTCTCGCCTACGGGTGAGCGATCGTTACGCAACTAGCGTACCATTACGGTACTTCTTAAGTAAACAGCGTACAGTGTTCTTAGCTTCATAAAGGGTTGTTTATACGACAAGGGAATTTAGCATTGTCAATTGGGGACTCGTCCTATCCTTCTCATATCTGCACTAGGTAGATCAGCAGACATTATCCCCCCAGCAAAGGGTGGGAGGTTGTCTCGCAGTGCTGACGGGATAAGCGTCTGCTTCGCTTAGATAAAGAGTGCTGAAGGAATCCGGGAACCGGAAGTAAGAACAAAACGCTTGTGTCTTTTAAAACTGTTTTATTTCTCTTCTGTCTTGCGTATACACGCACACATACATTTATCTGCATTTCTTTTTCAAATTTCGTATATCACTATTCCTGTTTGCCAAGTTTTATAGTTGATAGAAAGTGCAAAAAGAGATTTGCTGTTATTTCATAGTAGAGGTAATAGTTAAAGTATAGACCAACACACGGCTTGTCTGGGAGATAAGACAGTCAGTGTGGTGTGCGGTAGATGATCAGGGATCATCTACATTGATAAAGGTAGAAATTGTGTTACGGTGGATCTTTGTTTTGCGTACACGTGTCCCTAACAAAAGACTTGCGTACGCAATCCAAACGGCAGACGCACGCAGCGTACATTACGCAACGTAGCGTCTGGTTACGCCCACGTAGCTCAAGTCACGAAAAGTTGAATTAGCGCAAAGCGATAATTAGCGCAAAGGCGATAAGTAACGCACAGCGGTAAATAACGCGACGCGGTAAATAACGCAAATCTATTTTTGGAAAATCTGAAATTTAGTTTAACAGATCCTGCTCCTAATTAGTAACACTGTTGGACTGAAGACAATTTCTGCGCAGAAATAGATATAGAAACAAAAGTGTACATGTGTTGAGTGAGTGTGGTTTTGTATACAAAAGTTTATATAACTTTAAGGTGGAACCGAAAGGAAAGTCGGGTACTCGTCAAGGGACACACGTGTAAGTGACATATACGGTGGCTAGGGAGGCATCCCTGGTTAAATAATATTTGAGCATTAGAGTATAGCGGACCATAAGGTAACAGACCAGGAGGTCATTAACAGAAGGTAACAAGACCAGGAGGTCGTAAGGTACTAAAGAGGTCCGCTATAAAAGTCCAGTGGCACAACGCCTGGGGTGTTGGTGCAGAACCCATATAGGCCATAAGCTCTTGCTGAAGGAATCGCGGCCGGAAACATCGATTCCATTGATCTCTCAGTACATAACAAGTAGTGCTTGTGTACTGAACGATTGGACCACACGTAATTGTGTGCAGTAGTTAGTAATCTGACCTAATACCATTAGAGTAAAGTGGTCACAAACGCTATCTGTACATTCTGACGTGATTTGTGTAATTTTTTATTTTTGGAAGGGAAGTTCGCTGGTCACTCAGGAACTATCTAACAACCCCACCTTTACTGGAAAGAGTAAGTGTCCTGCGGGTAACCCTCATATGTTCCAGTAAACTGAAGGTTCCATAGGGGCCCTGTATCGAGTACGCCAGCACCATATCGGTGTGATCAGGTCGTATTGGTCGAGGTGGGCGAGTGAGTGGGGTACTCGGTAAACCGCCACCGCCGGCCTACTGTGGAGTAATTTGGTTGTCTGTAAAGGCTTGCTGAAAACCTTGATACAGAAATCCAAGGAGGACTAAGCAACACCTGCAGACTATGGGGGCCAGTTGCTCAGGTAGGGGGCGATCAACCCTGGTTCAGGTTGATTCTGTGAACCGACCAGTTGGGTCGGCACGATATGTAATGTGTGAAAAATATGGAAGTCACACCGAATCTTTATGTGATGAATGGGAGAGAATGACTGTACAAGACAGGGACAAATTCCCAAGAATAGGTAGCTTCAGTCCAGACGTGTTACAAAATTTAAGGAGGAGGATATGTCTCGTAAAATCAACAAAGAGACGAATTCAGCATCATGATTACTTACAGTTATGGCACCAGGAAGGTGAGATACAGAGAGGTTTGGCTCTGGCGGCGGGATCTGGGGCAGTCAGGAAGCTGATAGCCACAGCTCCACCTCCACCATACATTGCAGGAGAGAAGTTGATTACGGAGAGAAACGCACTGGGTTGTAAAACACAAACTCTTAGTAACCCTGTAAATGTTAATGATGTTAACCAAATAACTCATGCAAGTATTAACCCGTGCAAGATGTACCCTGTTTTGAACCTTCCTCAGGAGTGTGATCAAGAAGAAGATTCGGCAACAATTTCAGCGCTCTCTCTAGCGGCCACCATATCAGAAACCACAGTAGGAACTGCACCACCCACGAGATTAGTTAAGGCCCCTAGCGGAGGGATAGGTGAGGTCGTGTCAACGGGTAAGTACGGCACCATGCATTACACTGAAACAATTGTACCACAACAAGCTGTAGAATCTATACAGGAAGAGGCTGTTAGAATTGCTCCTGTAAAGGTGATAGTAGTTCCCAATGGGAAAACAGATGCATCAGGAGCCACACCCGTCAGGAACATTGCCATGTATTGCCCGTTCACTAGAATGGAATTGAGGACCATAGTGTCTGAATTCCCAGACCCCAGAAAAGATTTAGTGGCAAGCCAAAAATACATCAGGGATCTAGGAAACACTTTAGAGCCCAATAATAAGGATTGGCAGATAGTGCTAAGAGCTTGCTTACCTTCCAATGTCGACTCAGTTAAATTCTTGGCTGATTGTGGACTAGATAAAGATGTACCGCTTACAGATGTGTACGACCAGGATAATGTAAAAAGGATAAATTTACAGCTAAAGGAGTATTTCCCAGCCGTTGTTAAATGGAATAAAATATTTTCCATTAAGCAAAAGGAGTCCGAAACGGCAGCAGAATATTTCCACCGGGCACTATCAGAAATGGCAAAATACACTGGTATAGAAGACATTAAGACCAACCCAAACCATCGAGAAGTAGCAGTATCTGTACTGATGGATGGTTTGAAAGAAACATTAAAAGCTAGGGTACAGACCACACAACCATGTTGGCGAGGTCTGTCAGTGTCCACCTTGAGAGAGGCTGCTGTTGATCACGACAAAAACATCACTAGACACAGGGAGTCGCAAAGTGATAAGTTGATGTCCGTAAGTATACAGGCGCTGACCACAAGGCAGCCTGCGTATGTACCACCGAATCCTGTGGGTAAGGCAAGTGTAATAACATGTTTTTCTTGTAACAGACCGGGACACTTTGCACGAGAATGTAGAACAAAGAATGTACAAAGATCTTTTCAACCCCCTAGACAACAACACAACACACGACATTGGGAGCAGGGTCCACAGAGGCGGAGTTTTGAGCCACATACAGGGGAAACAAAAAGATATCCCCCGAACAGAGACTGGCAGGCCTCTGGTAGTTCCCAGCTAACTCCCCCACAAGTAGTTGCTGCCAATGGGATTCAGGGAGGTCAGCATACCCAATAGGGGTGTGGCCACACCTGTAATCTGCAGCCAGTTAAATTGATTGCCAGTCTTGGAAGCGAACCAGAGATTGCAATCAATGTAGCTGGTAAAACTTTAAACTTTCTTGTAGACACAGGGGCGGCCAAGTCAGTGATAAATTCGACAGTGGGCATGAGAACCACTGGTAGGACAATTCCAGCCATGGGAGTAACAGGAGTAGTCCAGCACTACCCTGTTAGCAAACCAGCCGAGATTACAATAGGGCCTTTGCATACCAAGCATTCCTTTTTGCTGGCTGCATCGGCACCAACTAATCTCCTGGGTAGAGACTTACTATGTAAAATGGGTTGCGTCATTTATTGTACTCCTGAAGGTGTATTCTTGGACATACCTGAGAATCACGCTCAGGAGGTACGAGACATGTTAGACTCCCCATCAAAATTAATGTCACATTCCATTATGACAAATAGGAATCCATCCCAAGTAGAAGAGATGATATCTCAGATACCAGAGTCACTTTGGACAAAAGATGGACAGGACACTGGATTAATGGCAAATGTAGCTCCAGTAGTTGTACAAGTAAAAGATGGTAGGATAGCTCCAAAAATCCCACAGTATCCTCTGAAGCCAGAGGTGGAGTTAGGAGTTTTCCCAGTAATAGAACGCTTGCTACAACAGGGCATTCTAGTAAGAACGTCCAGCACAGCAAATAGTCCCATCTTCCCTGTTAAAAAGAGTGGGGGGAGGGGTTACAGGCTAGTGCAGGATCTAAGGGGGATTAACAAAATAGTTGAGAGTCAGTTCCCCGTAGTGCC
Organism: Pseudophryne corroboree; assembly: GCF_028390025.1. Taxonomy (NCBI): domain Eukaryota; kingdom Metazoa; phylum Chordata; class Amphibia; order Anura; family Myobatrachidae; genus Pseudophryne; species Pseudophryne corroboree. The sequence continues at coordinate 571,659,472 of NC_086449.1, forward strand.
TAATCCAGCTGTCATCCTAATGCAAATTCCTCCCACTGCCAAATTTTTCACTGTTATTGACCTCTGCTCCGCTTTCTTTTCGGTACCTCTGCACCCTGACAGCCAATATTTGTTTGCATTCACATACAGAGGAGTCCAATACACGTGGACTCGGCTACCCCAAGGTTTCATAGATAGTCCAAGTATATTTTCTCAGGCTTTGCATGATTGTTTACAGTCTTTCCAACCAGACAGTGGATCAGTATTGATACAGTATGTGGACGATTTATTACTGTGTTCAGATTCACTGGAAGCATCTCTGAAGGATACGAAACAGCTCCTGTTTCATCTTTCAGACACAGGTCACAAGGTTTCCAAAGACAAGTTACAATTATGCCAAACTAAGGTAAAATATTTGGGACACTGTCTAACACAAGGACTGAGACACCTGACCACTGATAGAATCCAAGCCATTAGAGACATGACACTGCCACAAACCCAGCAACAGATCAGAACGTTTTTAGGAATGTGTGGGTATTGCCGTAATTGGATCCCAGGGTTTTCCATATTGGCGTTACCTTTGCAGGAAATGGTCTCCTCAAACAAACCTGATCGGATTTCGCATACAGACGAATCCGAAACAGCATTTGAGAGACTCAAACAGTGCCTAACGCAGGCACCAGCACTAGGTATGCCAGACTATGGGAAACCCTTTGAACTATACGGAACAGAAAGTGCTGGGTGCGCAGCAGGTGTACTAACCCAAAAACACGGTGACGCCAGCAGGCCAGTCGCATACTACAGCGCCCAGCTAGACACGGTAGCGCGATCCCTCCCCACATGCTTGCGTAGCGTTGCGGCGATAGCATTGCTAGTGACGAAAAGCGAAGATGTCGTGCTAGGCCACAACCTCACAATCCATACACCGCATGCGGTATCTGCCTTATTGAATTCTGCCCAAACCAGACACGTCTCATCAGCAAGGTTTACAAGATGGGAATTGGCATTAATGGCCCCAGTAAACATCACCATAAGGAGATGCAGCGCATTAAATCCTGCAACATTTCTCCCAGGTGTGCCTGGTCAGACACAAAGGGTGGAAGGTGAGAGTGATGGGGAAGGAGGATTTAATGCAAAGGGAGATACACATGATTGTATGGAATATTTGACCCAAAATTTTACCGCAAGGCCTGACATCAGTGACAACCCACTGGAAGATGCAGAACTAACGTTCTACACGGACGGTAGTTGTCATAGACAGTCAGACTCGGGAGACTTGTGTACTGGATACGCAGTCGTAGATGACCAAGACACCATAGAAGCGGAACCGCTAGGCCCACCTCACTCAGCCCAGGTTGCTGAACTGGTCGCCCTAACCAGAGCATGTGAATTGGCTAAGGGTAAGTCAGCCAATATCTACACCGATTCTAGATACGCCTTCGGGGTAGTACATGATTTCGGAGCCCTATGGCGGCTCAGAAATTTCATGACGGCAGCTGGTACACCGATAGCGCATGCAGCATATATAAAAAGGCTTCTAACAGCGATACAGGAACCCGACAGAGTGGCTGTTATCAAATGTAAAGCACATACATATAGCCAAGACCCAGTATCCCTTGGTAACAGCCGAGCAGACGAAGCCGCAAAGCTTGCAGCTGCTACCCCCATACAGACAGACACCACACAACTGATGGTATTTAATACCATCAACACACAAAAGTTGTGTGAGATGCAGAATTTGTGTTCCACACAGGAAAGAGCAGTCTGGAAGGCAAAGGGATATGGCCAGGAGTCCTCAGGGCTCTGGACGGATGGACATGGTAAACCAGTGGCCCCCAGGGCATACCTTCCATGTCTGGCTGAAGCAGCTCACGGGCTGACTCATCTAGGCAAGGAGGGGATGTGCAAATTGGTAAGAGCATACTGGTGCGCCCCAGGATTCTCCTCTCATGCGAGTAAAAGAGCAATGTCATGCCTTACCTGTCTGAGAAAGAATATTGGAAAAGCAATACCTACAGAACCATCCCATATCCCACCTGCCGGCGGCCCTTTCCAGGTAATACAAATTGACTTCATTCAATTACCCCCATGTCGAAATTTGAAATATGTACTTGTTTGTATAGATGTTTTCTCGAATTGGGTCGAAGCTTTCCCAGCAGCTACAAATACCGCTATGTTTACAGCTAAGAAAATTGTGCAGGAATTTGTATGTAGATATGGTATCCCTAGAATCATTGAAAGTGATAGGGGTACCCATTTTACAGGTGATGTCTTTCAAGGAATGTGTAAGTTGATGGGAATTGATAGCAAGCTGCACACTCCGTACCGTCCACAGGCGAGCGCGAAGGTCGAAAGAGTGAACAGCACTATTAAAAATAAATTGAGTAAAGTAATGGCAGAGACAGGATTGACGTGGCCAGAAGCTTTACCCATTGTTTTGTATAGCATCAGAACCACTCCCAGGTCCCCTCTTAATCTGTCTCCTTTTGAAATCTTGTTTGGTCGACAACCGCATGTCATGATTAACCCTCAGGATGATTTGAAATGTAACAATGAAGTAACTGTAAAGTACTTGATTAACATGAGTAAGCAGTTGAGGAATCAAAATGATAATCTGAAGTTGATGATTCCTGATTTACCAGATAGTAATTGTCATGACATTGAACCTGGGGATTATGTAATGATACGAAATTTTCTACGCTCAGGTTGTCTTATTGATAGATGGGAAGGACCATACCAGGTCTTATTGACTAGCACCACAGCATTGAAGGTGGCTGAGAGAGAGACTTGGGTCCATTCATCCCACTGCAAAAAGGTTGCTGATCCAGAGAAGTCCCGTGATAAGGAACAGACGGTAGAGGTTGTATCACTGGAGTGTCTGTTCCAGGAGGACTGAGGCGGCACCTGAGCCTTGAAGACCGAAAGCAGTTGTCGACTCCCTTCTCCCTTTTATTGTTTTTCTCCACTTCCCATCCCCTCTTCCTTGAAATTTCTTTTTTCCCCCTTCTCATTCTTCTCTATTTCCTCCTCAAAGATGGACTTGCCCCAAGAGACTGTGATCCGGATTTTGATGTTAACCATGATGTTGACCAGAGCAGTCTGTTCCGGCGAGAGTACCATAGAGGTCGAGAGAGGTTCTGGAATGGGTTCCGATTATGATGATGGAGGCGTAGTTTTCCAAGATCAACCAAACCAACAAGCAAAGGCGAGTATCAGAAAACGATCCGATAGAAGAAATTGTGATGGATTGTTAGCTGAAGAAAATTGTATCTGTAGGCTCTGTGATAATCTGGTTGAAGATGGATGCATAAAGAAATGCCAATCTAGTTTTAATATCCATATAGACCGGCATCCATTGAGTGACTATCACTCCTTAGTGGGTAACGTGTTAAACCAAACAGATTGTTGGGTATGCTCTCAAGTACCTCAGGGTCATAGCAAATCAGGGCTAGTACCATTTCCTTTAACGTTAGGGGAGGTACTTGAGCTAAGTGGTGGGAGACCGGTGGACCGGAGGTTTAATATCTCCAGCCCTCCTAGTTTGAAGCTCCACCAATACCATGTGGATAGGTCCCTCTTATGTTTCAATATCTCCAATCCCAGAAAACCGGGAAATTGGGAAGTGTCATGGAGCAACCTTACCATGACCTTTTCACACAGAGCAGATAGAATGCCTACAGATACAGAGCTGGTACGCCACATAGCCAGTAGAGGAAAATCTTTCCGGTATCGATATACCTTAGGAAATAGGATTACTAGAGTTGGAGAGGTATCACCAGGATACTGTGCACATATCGTACAAACTGATACGTGCATTAGGCAGATGGAAGAATTAGGGTCAGGAGATTTCACCTGGAAGGTTTGTAACATGGTCATGTCCTTCTCCGTCCCATATGTTCTCCCCGATGATGCATATTTCATATGCGGGAGAAAGGCGTACAAGTGGCTTGCCCCAAACTCTGAAGGATTGTGTTATATTGGAAAAGTATTGCCTGAAGTGATGACTGTTACACATGACAAAATGAAGGACATACACCGTGGTGCCCAAGCTCCTTATACTCACACTCATTACGAGCACCGAGTTAAAAGACAACTGTCAGAAAGGTTAGAGCATCCGGCCTCTGATCTTATCCATGAATCCACCGGGATTCAGGTCCTGGTCGCGTTAGATTTCACTCGTACCGCTCGGGGAGTGATGAATTATAGATACATTTCCGCACTCGCCAATTTGTTAGATAATATCACTGAAATGTATGATGACACGTTTAGATACACTGGAAGAGAACTTCAAGCTTATAAAACAGAACTAGTTCAGCATAGGATGGTTCTTAATTATCTTACAGCAGTAACAGGCGGATATTGTGTTACATTGGCAACACAGTACGGCATAAAGTGTTGCACTTATATCACGAATAGCACCGAGGATCCGGTAGAGGTCATAGACCAAAAGATGGACGACATTCTCCAATTAAAGTGGGAATTTCGTCGAAAACACAATCTCACCCTTGCTGCTGTAGGTAATGAGCTGACTGGTTGGGTGTCATGGTTGAACCCGCGAAATTGGTTCTCCGGTTTAGGAGACTGGGCTCAAGGAGTCATAATGGATGTTGGAAAGTTTCTACTATGTATCTTGGGTGTCGTTATATCGATTGGATTGATATTTAGATGCGGGCAGGCTTTAATGAGGTGCAAACAAAGTACAAAAGTGATGAGCTTGAGGAGTGAAGAAACCGTAATTAACCTGGATTTGATTTATGACCCAATGATAGAAACCAGGATGTGATGAAAATGCGATTATACGGTCCGTTTCTTTCACCTGTTTTTCTGCTTTTCTCCAAGATACAAAGACCCCCTTGGACGAGGAAGTTGACGAGACGCTATACAGACAACAGACAAGCACCAAAGATGAAGTTTTGACCACTTGAGAAATGGACACTTGATGAACTTTGCCATGGATCCCCAGTTTCCCTAGTACTTTTAAACTCACGCTAGCCCAACATTTTTTGTAAATCTGATGGCTCAGACAAAGCTATTTGCTCATGCCCAAGGAGCAATACAGCGCAAAGAAGACGACTCTCAACAGATACCGAACACAACTTCGACGACAGATGTACATTTCCCTGACATAGAATATCATTGCATTTTCCATAAGTGTTCTTTATCTTCATCTCTACAACCCTCAGGTAATGACACACATAGACGATAGGGAATACAGGCACAGATATCAGCAACCACATACCTCCCCCATTCATGTATCATCAACTAAAATGTGCTCCCCATTTTGTTCAAAATCCGAAAAGAGCTCGGTAAAGTTTGACAGCCCATCCACAGACCTGTACCACAGGATAAGAAGGAATTCAAATGTATACTTCGCAATACCTCGAAGCTTGATTTACAACACGTACGGCACGATGATACATGACCCTCCAAACATGGACTCATACACACATGCTTCTACTTTCTCACTAGGTCATACCCTCTTCACACCTACTCCTCTCTTCTTCCTTACCCCACCATGGAAATCAATTAACCCCTGACTTGCATTTTTCTCCTTAAATGTTTTGTGGCAGTTATTATTGACTGCCAAAGGGTGGACTGTCAAAGTCAGAAAAATGTCTCTATGCACGTTGCCATATTTGCACCGCACACTGGTCCGTGCTGCGCATGCGTACGCTCTCCCGTGAAGGCGCATACCCGCAATAGCGTGCACTCGCAGGCGCGGTATGCGTATTTACGGTAGAGTTTATGTAGTCGTAGCGTGCGACTCATTCGTTACATATTTTCACAATTAATGTAGTTTATAGATCATGGTCCCTTTGATAGTTTCTGAAAGTTTGGTTAATATAGAAGGTCCCTGAGCTAAGGAATCCCTCTTTGTATCGTACGAAGGGTCTAACAGGAATCATACAGCAGTGTTTGGTACCCATCGGAAGAGTATTTAATTAGCAATATTCCGGTGTTGGTTTGGAGCGTATTAATCGCTCGTGCGAATAGTTATGGACATAAGAAGTTTATGTCCATTTCTACTATTTACTCATACTCAGGTATGCGGCGGGAAACCTAGTTCCCCACCCACCTGAGCTGTTTGAAATCGTCACAGCCCACCTGTATGAATCAACCTATGACCTTTTGTTATGATGCAGGGCCGAATTCCGACGTCCAATGGACAATGGGATTGTAGGGACTGTAGGATTGCATTGTGTGTGGGGCATAAATAGGCAGGCCGACCACATCCAGCTCTCACTCTTCAACGGTTCTCATTGCTGAAAATCGGGTGCTGGATGTCCAGGCGCATGCGATCGTTTACCCTTGTGCGTAAGTTTCTCTCCGTTATCATTGTCTTTCTGTGAGCCAATTTCTCTCATCTCTCTCCGTCTCTCTCTCTCTCTTTCCCTTCTCTCTCTCTCTCGTATCTCCCCTAGACTAGTATTGTATTGTATTAGATAGTATTGTTTAGTTCTGTGGTTAGGAAGTCTCTGTTATATTGTAGTGTATCATTTGTACTGTTATCCCCTTTTTACAAGTATACTAGATATAATACAGTTAATAGGCTTTGGAGCCTAAACCAGTATCTGTGTATTTTCTATAGTGTTAAGTGTTCACTTGAGCGTCGGTGACGCTCAAGCAGCTTTGTAGTTAGTCAGGTTACACAAGGTTGCACTTACACCCTGTATTCACATTAAGGTATTCCGTGTATTTCATTGGTATAAGGTTTAGACATAAAGGTATAGCGTTGTGAGCGTCTGCGCCGCTGGTGATCTCCTCGTGGTCTCGAGCGTCCGCTACGCCATAGCGAATCATTACTCTAGTCATAGCCAATAACGTGTCCTGTGATCGCTGGGCCGTGAGCGAACGTGACGCTTGAGCGTCTCGCCTACGGGTGAGCGATCGTTACGCAACTAGCGTACCATTACGGTACTTCTTAAGTAAACAGCGTACAGTGTTCTTAGCTTCATAAAGGGTTGTTTATACGACAAGGGAATTTAGCATTGTCAGCCTCCACATCATTATCCTCATCATACATGTCGACACAGCAGTACCCAGGGGCGGATCCAGAAAAAAATGACAGGGGGGGCACTGTGATTGGGAAAGTGTAGTTGTGGGGTGTGGCAGTGACGTGCGGTGAGGTGAGGCAGGTGAGTCAGAGCCTTTCCTGTCATACTAACGTATATGGAAAATACAAAGAATATATTATAAATATCTTCTTTGTATCTAATCATTTATATAGTCAAATCTTTGGAGTAAAAAGTCTATGGCAGGGGCCTATGGATGGATATCGCAAGCCCACCATCAAATGATCTTTCGATGCAAAAAAAGAATTAGATAGAAGAAAAAAAATCATATGATTAGCGCATGCGCAAGAAAAGTCCTGTTTGCGCATGTTCAACCCTCTGCAGTATGGTGGCTTGGGATCGGACTTGGGGCGGGCCCATCACTACACCATCAAATGTTTACCATTAGATGGCGGCAAACATTAAAGGGAAAAACCACTACCATCGCAACAAAACATTGATGGTTGCAAACCATCGTGATGCGATGTCCATCTCTACCATTGCCTACCTTTTCCGCACATCTCTGATCAAAGCTCACCAAATTTCCAGCAGTATCACCTGTGTATAATGCCCACATGTATATACTGCTGAACCTGTGTATAATGCCCACATGTATATACTGCTGCACCTCTGTATAATGCCCACATGTATATACTGCTGAACCTGTGTATAATGCCCACATGTATATACTGCTGAACCTGTGTATAATGCCCACGTGTACCCTTTGGCTCATATATTGTGTGTAAATCTGGCTCTGGTAGTAGCCAGTGCATCCTCAGCCAGTTGCCTCAACGCACGTTCCTGCTGGACAGAGGCTGCAGTAGGGCGAGCGAAAGATCGCTCACCTGCTACTATGCCTCTTTAGGCTAAAAGGAGAGATGGCGTAAACTAACGTGAACAAACTCTGAAAAGCTTTGCTGATAATAGTGGGGACTGCGATCTGTAGTGCTAATTAGCATTCAGCAAGAGATTTTGTGAAATCTCCTGCATTATGCTATTAGTTAAACATCCTAGTGACATTTGGTGGACCCGTTCATTCCAAGTAAAGCATTCGTTACCTCTAAACCCAATAAATAAAGACACAGAGACTTGAATTTGGCAGAAAAATTGCTAGCTATTTATTTGACCCTAACCATAGCAAACCTGTAAATGAAAACTTTGTTAAGATGCCGATACAGCCGGCATATGGTGGCAGCAAAAAGAACGGCTCTACTAACCTAAATTAACCGTAAAATACTAAAAATTCGAAACCATCCTAATTTTACTACAACTATCAAAAACCGGTAATAGGTGACAACTCCACCCCCACAGTGACTACCCACCGCTCCTGGGTGCCCTGCCGCTGCCTTCCCGGACGGGTGGTCAAGCGGCCAATAAGTCGATGGAGGTGAGTGCACCTAAACCAAATCAAACTGTAAATCACTACAGCTTACCATACAACCACCAACTGCCGTTCTTTTCCGCCAATAAATAGCCAACGATAAAACCAGCCAAACAATTTACTGCCAAGGCACTCCGTGCCAGAAACCTTTACCAACAGGGCGGGAGGGCGGGAAGGCAATTTCACCAACAAGAGAGAGACAAAATGTCTATCCTTCCCTATATATACTAACCCTCCCTTTTTCACAAAGGGCTGTACTTTCCTTCCAGCTAGGTCCACCCCTCACAAGATGTTTAACTCATTCCTTTCCTATGCTGTCAATTCTCTCTCCTAAACATCCTAGTGACATTTGGTGGACCCGTTCATTCCAAGTAAAGCATTCGTTACCTCTAAACCCAATAAATAAAGACACAGAGACTTGAATTTGGCAGAAAAATTGCTAGCTATTTATTTGACCCTAACCATAGCAAACCTGTAAATGAAAACTTTGTTAAGATGCCGATACAGCCGGCATATGGTGGCAGCAAAAAGAACGGCTCTACTAACCTAAATTAACCGTAAAATACTAAAAATTCGAAACCATCCTAATTTTACTACAACTATCAAAAACCGGTAATAGGTGACAACTCCACCCCCACAGTGACTACCCACCGCTCCTGGGTGCCCTGCCGCTGCCTTCCCGGACGGGTGGTCAAGCGGCCAATAAGTCGATGGAGGTGAGTGCACCTAAACCAAATCAAACTGTAAATCACTACAGCTTACCATACAACCACCAACTGCCGTTCTTTTCCGCCAACAGCGAAAGACTCCTTCCCAGAGTCTTCGCACCGCCACCATAACCTCACCCTAACTCCAGCAACCCTAGGAACAGATCCTCCAGGAAAAAACATCATCCCCTCATTGGATAGATGCACACCATCAGGCCGAAGAAGGTGACTTTGTCTCTGACTGAATCCTAGGGTGGCGAACCACTTGGCCTCCGTGGGACAACCCACTTCGCCACCGCCCCATTCACCTTCTGCCTGGCCTCCTCAATTTCGCGACCGTCCGTCACACCTTGCCAACTCAACCTTGGCACCATCAAGAAGAACACCAATATACAAGTGGTCCATTCCCCTTCTGCGTGGCCTCCTCAATTTCGCGACCGTCCGCCACACCTTGCCAACTCAACCTTGGCACCATCAAGGAGAACACCAATATACAATTGGTCCACTGCTGCGGCCAAACTTGCCAGATCCTGTATCATGACCCACCGCATCTCCAAAGAAGTCCTCTTCCCCAGGTCGTTGCCACCTAAATGGACAACCAGCACACTAGGGCTCTATGCTTGCTGGCCTGACTCACTAGTCTACTTCTCCACTCCGTCCACATTATCCCTTGCCAACCAAGCCAACGAACTTCTCGAGCCCTAGGAAACATCTGTGCCCCCTGCGAGGCCAAAACTGGGCGGCCCAATACACATAAGAGTGGCCAACCACCAAAATAGGCAAGTCATCTTCCAACCAACCTGAAGAGGAGGAAAAAGGGGTAAAAGTGGTTACTAATCATCTATACCATTGTTTAATTTACTGCATTAACCTGAAGGATCTGCCAAAAAGAAAAATTTTGCTGTCGTATATTGCAGCAGTCTCGGCCTAGCCGATCTGCACGAGCAATCAGCCAATTTGAAGCCTAACATGAACACACAAATGGGAAAGATGAAAATAACGAAAACAATGGGGGGGGGGGGGTGGAGGGGTAAAACATGTAATAACTCAGCTGGAGGTGAAAGCATAAAGACCTGCTGAGGGACTCTGATTAAAACAGATTAGCCGAATTGTGGATTAGAATTCAGTCCGTCAAGTCAGGCAAAAAATTGCAAAATAACTCCAGACCCCCGCTGCCGGCTCATGCCAGCAACGGCGAGTAGCTAATCCCTGAGTAGGATAAAAAAGGGGGAGACAAACAAACACACAACACCATAACGTACTGAACTGTAATAACATGATTAAACGACTGGAATTGACACACAAGTACGCGCGAGCTAACATCTCATGCAACGGGGCGCATATACCGTCTGTAACTTGACGACTTCCATCGCCCCACCGCCTGGACCTCAGCCATGTAAAATCCCGCCGCCGCAGCCGACATCGCAGCCCCTATGCGGAAGGAATGCGTCCCGAACGCAGCGGGTGGAAGGTCCAAGCTCACAAGACAGCGACCCAGCATCCAACAAAATTGATATTTCGTCACCGGCAGCACGTCATAGTGCAGCAGCCATGACCCCCGATCGTCGGGCCGTACTCCCTCATATCACACTGCCTACCTTACTGGGCAAATGCTCTCATCAAGAACCGGAACCAATGTGACCCATCGACCTCTCCCCACTTGGTCCGCCTTAGAGCAACGCAATCTGCAAAGCAAGGACCTCTCACCCACCACCACATCCCCGACAAGCATGCGCGAATCTGCTCGCTTAGAAGGCGCTACCAATTCAGAAACCCTAAAGGCCCCGTGGTAAGCCATTGAGAACGCCAAACTGAACAACAGCGACTCAAACATGGACGATGCGGCACCTCCCACCGCTCTGATGACAGCCGGCAACGAGGCCGCGTCAATGGACCGCCTCCTGTCAGGCGGTGTCGGCGCGACTCGCGCCCATCCTTTCATCGCCTTCAGCAGAATCCCACTTTTCGTCACGTCAGGGACGCCCTTTATTTTGCTGAGAAACTAAATACCAGCCAAGTACCGGGCAACCACCGCTCTGGACCTACCCGAAACATACATCTGCCAAATAAAAGAAAGCATCATCCGATGCCCACTCTTACCTTGTGAATTCTGTCCTTGAACAAACTCCTCCCACTCACTCCAGGCTTGCCTGTAAGCCGTAAGCGTAGTTGGCGCGACTGACCGCAACGCTAGACCCTCCAGTCCGGCCCGATTACCTGCCAAACATAACCGGGACAATGAAAACCATGCTCGTCGGCCTCGGGTGCCAACAAACAAAATCTTTCCCACTGCCCTCGTGATAACGCGTCAGCAATTCCGTTCTCTAGCCCCGGCACGTGCTGCGCGCGGAACCACACGTTCCGATGAAGGCATGTCAACAGCAACTGTCCCAGCACCCGCAGAACGACCAGCGACTTCGCCCTATTTATCGCATGCACCACGCCAAGATTGTCACATCTAAACAAGATGCTGCGATGAGCCAGCCGATCGCCCCATACCTCCAGTGCTACCATAATGGGGAAAAGCTCCAGCAGCAAAAGGTCCTTAGTTAAACCTTTGCGATGCCATTCCGCCGGCCACGAGGCCGCGCACCAAGATTCCTCCAGATAGCAGCCGAATCCAGAGGCACCCGCTGCATCGGTGAACAGCTGCAACCGAGCGCTGTCCACCATTGGGGCCTGCCATATACACACCCTGTTGAAGTCCTCTAGGAACGAGGCCCATACGGCCAAATCCCTCTTGATCTCTGAGGACAAACGCACAAAATGGTGTGGTCTGACACACCCCGCAGTCGCCCTTTTTAACTTCCGGCAGAAAACCCTGCCCATCGGGATTACCCGACAAGCAAAGTTCAACATGCCCCGCAAGGACTGCGCCTGCCGCAGTGTGACCTTACGCGACCCCTCAAACCGGCAAATAGCGTCGCGGAGCTTCACCACCTTGTCCCGAGGCAGCCGACACGATCCTGCCACAGTGTCAATCCCAATCCCCAAACAGGACAAACAGGAGGACGAGCCCTCTGTTCTATCCTCGGCTACCGGAACGCCGAAGTGAAAAAACAGCGCTCGGATGCTGAAAAGCAAGTTGCTGCACCGTGGTGAATTTGCCGGACCCGCGCACAGGAAGTCATCGAGGTAATGTGCTACCCCGTGACCCCCTGACGAAGACTCCACGCATCAATGTAGAAACGTGCTAAAACGCTCGAAAATTGAGCATGAAACGGAACATCCCATCGGCAAACATTTGTCGATGAAATACTCCGCTCCGATCCGGAAACCCATAAAACGGAACGAGTCCGGATGTAATGGCAGTAACCGAAAAACGGACTCAACATCGATCTTAGCCATGAGGGCCCCAGTCCCGTAACTGCGGACCATCTCCAACGCTTCGTCAAACGACTGATACACCACCGAGCAATGAGCCGGCGGTATTGCGTCGTTGACCGACGCCCCCGACGGGTAAGAAAGATGCTGAATGAGCCGGAAAGCGCCTGGAGTCTTCTTGGGAACCACCCCCACTGGAGAGATGACCAAGTCATCCACCGGGGGTGATAGGAACGGTCCCTCCGTCCTGCCCAACCTGACCTCTTTATCCACTTTTTCCCTCAGTACTAACGGCAAGGCTCGGGCAGACTGGAGGTTCCGCTGGGCCCACCTGGACACCTCGCTCGCAACAGGCAAGCGAAACCCAAACTGAAAACCGGAAAACAAAAATTGTGCATCCTCCCTATTTGGATACCAGTCAAACCACCGGCCCATAGTTTCCAACTTAATTGGTGTTGGCGCTCTGCGGAGCGCTCCCGCCCGCGGCTGGCCTGGGGTAAGTTGGCTTACCCCAGGCACACTGCCGACTGCCTTTGAAGCAGGAAGAGGCTGGGTGGGATCCGCCACACTGCAGGAATGAGTGTCGAAAACGACACTGTTTGCCGAAGGAACACGCCGCGTTGTTAAACGCGAAACATTGTCTTTTTGTGGCGGCTCGCCCCCCTGCGCGGACGGCCGATCAACCCGGCTTGGCCAACCCGCCATCCGCGCCGGACCCCTGGGCGGACGACCCTACGCGGTGCCCATCCGCCCCCGGCTTCCAGGGCTCCTCAGCCTGTTGCGAAGCCCGCGTGACCTTGAGCCAGACCTCAACGTCCTTGAACCCAAAATCCATGACCTGCAAACCGTCCTGCTTTTCCCTGAATTCCTGGTCGTACTTACGCCATTACGAGCCCGAAGACGTGCGCTGCATGTCATGCATGAGAGGCAGGTACCGAATTATGTTAATGTGCTCGTTCGGCCTGTCCTCCAGGTAACACGCCGCGAAGACCCAAAACCCGGCCAGCCAATTATCGAAGGTACGGAATGCCTCAGCCCCGATGCCCTTCTTTGCGACCGCCGCCTTATACTCCTTCTTCGCGTCCTTCGTCAAGACGAACACATCCACGAAGTCCCCCCTGTGAATCTTCCTGCGGCAACTATCTCGCAGCCCTCGCATTACAGCAGTATAGTCGCAGCGCACGACACCGGGCAAATCGCTGCACTTCTTGGCCCTACGAGTTTCCTCGCTAAGCCGCTTGCGTCTCTTACGCCTCTTCTGCTGGCCCGCTGCCCTCTTGGCGAATTTCGTCGCCCGCTTCCTCGCCCTAGTCGTGCTACTGACTTTGGGTGCCCGCGATGACAGAGACGATGAAGAGGAGGAAGAGGAAGAACTACGAGGACTAGAGCTCGTGGAGGAACCCGATACCGACTGCACCACCTCACCTGATGCCGCCGACTGCCCCGACATGGAATCCTCCGGCGTGGCCAAACCGACGTCTTCCTCCTCGAACTCTGCCATCTCCTCTTCCCCGAGCTCCCCTGATGCTGTCGACTGTTCGGACTGGGAGTCCTCCAGTGTGGAAACTTCAAAATACTCCCATCGCTCACTCAACCTCTCCGCGATCACCTGAAAAATAAGACAAAGCACGGGACCCGGAAACCACTCCCGGGGCAAAGACATCCCCACCTCGCGTCCGCGCTCCGTCCGTACTGGACGGTGTCCCAAATGTGCTGCCCCCAGGTCACGGAAAGCGCGCGCTATTCGCTGAGCCGCTGACCCTGGCTGCGTACCGGACGCCCTTGCTTCTGCGTGCGCGCCCGGGGATGCGGCCAATGGGCCCAATGCCGCCACCACCGTCGACAGAGCCGACGCCAACTCTCTGGAAGTCTCCTGACTTCCCCAAAAGTCGCGGCTGGAACCAGCGGGAGCCCCACGCAGATGCCGGCGCACCTCTCCTGGCACGTCGGCCGGCAGGGACCCAACGGCCAATGCCTCGCCTGGCCTGCTGGTGATCCGCTGGCCCCCTTGACCACAATTGGCGTGGCCCCCCGCCAATCATCTATCCTATCCTGCGCCTGCTGGCCCTCACTATCGCTGCTGTGCCTGCCACCGGACCCCCTGCGCGTGCCCTCCCCCCGCAGGCCGGAGCTCTCTCTGTCTGCAGGGAAGGCACCTCTGTGGGGCTCAATGCTGCCGCGCCCTATCCTGGGACGCAATGCTGTCAATTCTCTCTCCATATAGCCACAAGCCATAAAATTATGCAGAAAATTCAGTTTCTACATCATTTTATGGTAAAATGCTTGATACATAGGCCTCAGAGAGTGTGAGTAAGTGCTCTATGAAACCACTACTAACAGTAAAGTAAAATTGTTTAAATAGAAATGTTTTGAATACCATTTGCTAAAAGACAGAATTTGTCTAATTGTAAGCATTCAAATCTATATTTTATTTTAAAAAACACATACATTTTCCACCTGCTACAGTACTGTATATCACCACAAGTATTATCCATTCTGAATATAAATGCAGAGCACATGGATTTATTTAATAAACATTTACCTGTATTTAAAATTCACAAAGATCTGCCATTAACGGTGATGATGTAACGCTAATAACTGAAAAGTAAGCCAAATAATAAAGCACATTTTTTAGAATATAAAATGGGTCCCTGGAAGTTTTTGAAAATCTGTGATGTTATATATTTAAAATATTTTAATATATGGCAACCAGGCTTTTATGTACCTACTCTATCAGAAAACAATAGGATTAATTATTTTTTATGCTGTCCTTCTGTATTCCTGGCTGTCTCCTGTTTGTTTTATGTTGACCTGTTGTACTTTATTGTCTGGGTCAGGTCAGGAATGCGGCAGAGTTTAGGATTTTAGCCTGCACTTACAAAACTCAATGAAGCAGACTAGTAAATGCAAATCCTCAGAGCAGCACAGACAAACTTATAGTTGAACTTACTGTAGCTGCCGTGTGTGGGCAATAAGTCAATGCATGTTTATGTATTACTGGCACAGTTTCTGCAGCAGCCCGCCCCACATACTGGCTGGTGGGATCCCGTCTGTATGTGACTGTGTGAAGCAGAGGGGAGAGGAGGTTGAAAAGCATGTGTTGGAATCTCCTTGTCTCCCTCTGCCGTAAATTGGAGCATTCTTTTGACCTCACCTTCCCTCCCGTCTTCACTCTTCCGATGACTGACAAGCAGCTGGGTCCGGGAAGCTTGCAGAGCAGAGCTCACGGAGGCGGAAGCCGCGGAGCTGCTGCTGAGCCTTTGACCAAGCTGCTGCTACAGGTACTATTAATGCTGGCAGCAAGTACAATAAAAAAAAAAGCCTGAAAATGACAGGGGGGGCACGTGCCTTGGTGCCCCCTCCCTGAATCCGCCAATGGCAGTACCGACACACAGCACACACACAGGGAATGCTCTGACAGAGGACAGGACCCCACAAAGCCCTTTGGGGAGACAGAGGGAGAGTATGCCAGCACACACCAGAGCGCTATATATCACAGGGATATCACCTATAGAGAGTGTTTTCCCTTATAGCTGCATAATATATATATATATATATATATATATATATATACTGCGCCTAATTTGTGCCCCCCCTCTCTTTTTAACCCTTTTCTGTAGTGCAGGACTGCAGGGGAGAGCCAGGGAGCAATCCCTCCAGCAGAGCTGTGAGGGAAAATGGCGCCAGTGTGCTGAGGGAGTTGGCTCCGCCCCTTTTTCGGCGGGCTTTCTCCCGCTATTGTAAAAGTTCTGGCAGGGGTTAATAAACACCTATATAGCCCCTGGGGCTATATATGGTGTCAGTTCGCCAGCCAAGGTGTTAATATTGCTGCTCAGGGCGCCCCCCCCCCAGCGCCCTGCACCCATCAGTGACCGCAGTGTGTGGTGTGCATGAGGAGCAATGGCGCACAGCTGCTGTGCTGTGCGCTACCTTGGAGAAGACAGAAGTCTTCAGCCGCCGATTTTCCGGACCACCTTCTTGCTTCTGGCTCTGTAAGGGGGACGGCGGCGCGGCTCCGGGAACGGACGACGAGGTCGGGTCCTGTGTTCAATCCCTCTGGAGCTAATGGTGTCCAGTAGCCTAAGAAGCCCAAGCTACCACCACTTAGGTAGGTTCGCTTCTTCTCCCCTTAGTCCCTCGGTGCAGTGAGCCTGTTGCCAGCAGGTCTCACTGAAAATAAAAAACCTAACATATACTTTCTTCCTAGGAGCTCAGGAGAGCCCCTAGTGTGCATCCAGCTCAGCCGGGCACAGAAATCTAACTGAGGCTTGGAGGAGGGTCATAGGGGGAGGAGCCAGTGCACACCAGATAGTCCTAAAGCTTTCTTTAGATGTGCCCAGTCTCCTGCGGAGCCGTCTATTCCCCATGGTCCTTACGGAGTCCCCAGCATCCACTAGGACGCCAGAGAAAGAATATTGTTTTTTGTAGCAGTACTACAAGTCCCAGCAAGCCTCCCCCGCAAGCTGGTACTTGGAGAACCACAAGTACCAGCATGCGGTGGAAAAACGGGCCCGCTGGTACCTGTAGTACTACTACAAAAAAAATACCCAGCAAAACACAGAACACACACACTGTGATAGTAAAACTTTATTACATACATGCACACCTACATACATACATACTTACCTATGTTCAGACGAGGGTCGGTCCACTTCTCCACGGGGTACCTGTGAATAATATTATACTCACACAATCCAGTGTAGATCAGTCCTCTTCTACTTGTAATCCACGTACTTGGCAAAAAAACAAACCGAAAAACCCGAACCACGCACTGAAAGGGGCCCCATGTTTACACATGGGACCCCTTTCCCCGACTGCCGGGACTCCCCGTGACTCCTGTCAAAGAGGGTCCCTTCAGCCAATCAGGGAGCGCCACGTCGTGGCACTCTCCTGATTGGCTGTGCGCTCCTGAGCTGTCAGTCAGGCTGCGCACGGCAGAGATACAATGTAGCGCATAGGCGCTCCATTGTATCCAATGGTGGGAACTTTGCGGTCAGCGGTTGACCGCGAGTAACCTCAACCGCTGACCGCAAAGTTCCCACCATTGGATACAATGGAGCGCCTATGCGCTACATTGTATCTCTGCCGTGCGCAGCCTGACTGACAGCTCAGGAGCGCACAGCCAATCAGGAGAGTGCCACGACGTGGCGCTCCCTGATTGGCTGAAGGGACCCTCTTTGACAGGAGTCACGGGGGGTCCCGGCAGTCGGGGAAAGGGGTCCCATGTGTAAACATGGGGCCCCTTTCAGTGCATAGTTCGGGTTTTTCGGTTTGTTTTTTTGCCAAGTACGTGGATTACAAGTAGAAGAGGACTGATCTACACTGGATTGTGTGAGTATAATATTATTCACAGGTACCCCGTGGATTCTACATGGAGAAGTGGACCGACCCTCGTCTGAACATAGGTAAGTATGTATGTATGTAGGTGTGCATGTATGTAATAAAGTTTTACTATCACGGTGTGTGTGTTCTGTGTTTTGTTGGGTATATTTTTTGTAGTAGTACTACAGGTACCAGCGGGCCCGTTTTTCCACCGCATGCTGGTACTTGTGGTTCTCCAAGTACCAGCTTGCGGGGGAGGCTTGTTGGGACTTGTAGTACTGCTACAAAAAACAAAATTCTTTTTTTTACACTTGGCTATCAGCCCCCCATCCGCCGCCCTTCGATGGGGGGGGACAGCCTCTGGCTTCACCCCTGGCCCTTGGGTGGCTGGAGGGGGGACCCCTTGATTTAAGGGGTCCCCACTCCTCCAGGGTACCCCGGCCAGGGGTGACTAGTTAGTGATTTAATGCCAGGGCCGCAGGGGCCTATATAAAAGTGTCCCCCGGCTGTGGCATTATCTCTCTGACTAGTGGAGCCCGGTGCTGGTGTTAAAAATACGGGGGACCCCTACGCTTTTTGTCCCCCGTATTTTTGGCACCAGGACCAGGTGCAGAGCCCGGTGCTGGTTGATAAAATATGGGGGAACCCCTATCAATTTTTTCCCCATATTTTTTCAATCAGGACCGGCTCAAAGAGCCCGAGGCTGGTTATGCTTAGGAAGGGGGACCAGACGCATTTTTTTTTCTTGATTTTTAATACTTTTTTTTTTTTTTTTTTTTTAAAGGTGCACAATGCAGCCCTGCATGGATCTCACAGATCCGGCCGAGATTCATTGTGTTAATGTCGGCAGTGTTTTACTATTCACTCCCGTAAAACACTGTCCGAAAATACGAATGACATCGACATCGGAAAACTTCGAAAATGCAGAATACGACAGCATAGTAAATGAGGCGCAAAAAATAAAAAAAGTTGCAATTTCACACATTCGATGTCATTCGTGTTTCAACTTTAACCTCATTCAGAAAAATACGAATTTTAGTAAATATACCCCATAGTCCGCGTGGATGGAAAAAAGCAAAAGTTAAAAAATGTGGAAAACTCCCAAAAATACTTGCATCGACCATATGTGTGTCATCCATTGTCATGTCGACTTTTTGAACCTGTCAATATTTTGTACCTGTCAACCTTAAGCACTGTATAACTTTTACCAGTCGACCTAATGTATGTCAGCCATTGCCCTATTGAATGTTTATCTAGACATTGTCTATCTATACAGTGGAACCCATTTCAACAAAGCGGAAATAATAAGGGGCTGAGGTATAAACCAGTGAAAAGATAGCAACCAATCAGCTTTGAGGTAGCAGTCATCAAGTACATGCTATAAAATGATAGGTAGAAGTGGACTGGTTGCTATGGGCAACCTCTCCACTGGCCCACTTCTCCACTCTTTTCATTGATACATCTACCCCTATGAGCTTTACACTTGTCAGGTCACTAAAAATAGTAGTGGCTGTTGTACCGATGGAATAGGAGAAGGTATACACAGCATATTTCAGACATTACAATGGATAAATGCCTTCCACTGCGAAGTTTACTTTATTGAAGCACACCTATTAATTGTGTTAGCCATTTTCCTGAGAAACGTATTTTCATTTTGCTTATCTGTTATGTTATGTTGGAAATACATGATAGTCACTCATTGCTAACATAATAATAACTATGTTATTCTTGCAGCAGTATATGCATTCGTTTCCCCCAGCCAATTTATACTACTGAAAGGTAGAATTAATTGCCTGCCCAGCATCTCAATGAGCTGATACTAGCAATGATCTAACAGAGATTTACTGAGCATTCTAAAGAGTATAGTCATGCTGACACAGGACTTTGTAGCTAACTTTGGTCATATGTACTGAACAGTGATGCCTACCTGTCAGTCTCACACTAATCTCATTTTTATTGTTATATTCAATTTATTATCCAAACTGCTTTAGCCACTCTCATAGGTAGAACGATTATGTTACTGCTACAGATATACCGTACACACACATTTATATACACATACTATATATTTCATCAGTCATTTATATGTACTGTGTGAGAAAGTAACGATACTGATAAACTGGAATACGTGGCTGCAGGTTACTGCCTAATATGTGCTACTAGCTTACATTACATGAGTATGTTAAAGCATGTTGGATAATCTGTATGTTAAATATGATGGTGCTTACTGTTAAATATATGGGCAGTATGTATGGGATGCAGTCACAATGCCACCTGACAGGATCCCGGCGATCAGGATACAGACAGCGGACATTTTACCAGTGGTTGGCATGCCAACACCTGCACGTCAATCCCACTCGGTTGGTGGGTATACGCCACCAACAGTGTGGGAATAGAACCTGTGATGAGCAAGCTCGCCACCGTGCCCAATGCGCGGTAAGCGCAGCGAGCCCGGGAGGGGATTCGCTGCAGGTATTCAGGCAGACGGGATGCCGCTGACGAGATACCAACAGCTGGAATCCTGTCAGCCGGTATTACATACCAATTATTAAACAGCAAAAATATGTCCCATCAGAGGCTTGAATATCCACAAGTAAAGCTCCCGTTAATAGGAGTGAAATGTCTCTGGAGGCTGTGCTGTTAGAGGACCCATCTTAAGTGGCACTGATTACCTGAAGTGACAGAAACGCAAGCTGGCTGCATCCACATACCAACAATATACTCGGCAGCCAAGAGAGTTCACAGTCTCCCCCAGTGGAGTACAAGCAAGGACTGACAAGACTTGTGTGTCGGGTAACTCTCCATTGCTGTGTAGCCAGCATAATTTAATATACTTACACAAAGGAGTATAGCATTAAACGAGACACTGTTAAAACCTACCTGGAGAGGATTGAGGCCCTTGTTGATCTCAGCTAGGAATGTACTTTGATATAGCTATGGACACAGTGCTTATAAACAATGACCTCTGGATATTCAACCTCCAACTGGACATATTTTTGCTGATTAATTAACACATTAATTCTGATGCAATCCATCGCCATAAAGAATCTTATTGACATGAAAAACTGATAAAATGCTTTTTAGATTTTAGAAATTTGGCAACAGGTTGCCATTATTAGTATTAAATAAATTTACTATAGAATTTGTGAATGTGTGTGTCTGGACTCCTTCCATACCAGATGTCATTAACTATTAGCGCAGAATCACAGTGGTACAATTTTCTGGATTAGACTTTACGTATAAAATTAAGGTATAAAATTTCTCTAAAAAAAAATATTTTTTCAATTACTGTTGTACCGCATACATAATTAACACAAGAAATCATGAAATTTAAAAACTTAAACGTAAGTTGAGTCCCTAACTTATTTAAATGTCACAGGATACATAGTACAACAATCAAGAAAACTTACAGAAACCCATAGTATAATGGCAGAACCTGAAAAATATAGAGGGAAAGCCCTTCCTGTACTAATCGTTCATCAGGTACAGCAGTTTAACGAAGATGATGAACATTCTCGGATGTGCCCTGGAAAGAAAGTCTGTTTCTGTAAAAGTTCCAGGAGGAAAAAGAATTCACAAACAGAAAAGGCCACTCCTAGAAAACTTGAAAGAGCTTTATCTTGCTTTCAAATACCGTTTTCCAGACATTCAATTTGGGTTGTCTAAGGTTTGTTCCTTACGACCTACATGGTGTGTTAGTTAGCAGTGCTGCAAGAGGAATGCATTCTGTGTTTGCGAAACTAACCAAAACATAAAAAAATTATTGGTTGCTGCTCTACCACTAAAGATGGACTAAAAAGACCTAACTGAAGTCCTTGTTTGTTCTTCAGTCTCAAAAACTTGTATGCTTCATCAATGTGATAAATGCCCAGGTCTGGAAGCACTTCAGAAAATAGTTGGAAAACTTTTTCATGATAGTGACATGGATGATCAGAACACAATTGTTTATAAGCAGTTGGTCCACACAGTGACCAAAGTAAATTGGTTACAATCACTAGTACTGTGAAACAATTCCGTGCAGAAAATTATTAAATTTGTGCGTCAGGATGCAATACAAAGGATTCCACTGGGACACTTCAATTTCGGCCTATTAGTTATGATGAACTACACCTATTCCGATTCCCATCAAACGACATGAAGACAGCAGGAACCACAGTTTGGGGGTTATCCAATTACAGGTGAAAATACATTGGACGATTTTTTCCGATGTTTCACCCATAGTTTCTTTTACAGTCTATCCAACCTGGTCGCCTGTAAAAAAAAAAAATGATCGCCAAAAAACACAGAGGTTCAGTGAAACCTGTGTGTTTTTGGTAGAAACAGCCCCGTTTCTGTGGATTTGGTTTCGCCTGCCTGAGGCAGGTGAAACAAAATCCCTGATAAGCTGGTGCGAGCCGTGGCTTTACGGGGCTAATTGGATAGCCCCAGCAGGACAATTAGCTGCGTTAACTTACCGTGGCTAATTGCATAACCCCTTTAGTGTAACTATGACCACAGTCACAAAAAATGGAGACAAAAGTGATCTGCGACCTGGAACATACATAGCAGCAGTGTACAATAACATCTGGTACATTGGGTATATCATTCAATGTAATGAGGAGGAACAAGATGTGCTGGTACACTTCATGAATCAAAACCAATCAACCAATGTGTTGTCCTTGCCTTCAGTGTTTTGTTCCTTTTATTTGCATCCCCTGTGTAAGGGAAGTGACCACTAACCAAGGAAGTAGTGGAAGGCACTGTTTCTTGACACTTTAAAGGAAAATTACAGACCGTTACAACAGGTTCCAAACAAGGGAAAGATAATGTGATTGTTGACTCAACTTTAGTTATGGACTCAAGTTATGTTTACATTTTTAAATTTCATGTTTTCTTGTGTTAATTATGTCTGCGATACAACAGTAATTGAACATCCACTTTGTGATTTTTTTTCTCAACAACTATGTGTTAGGGTCTCCTGCCCTGTGCTGCCACGTCGTCATGGCAACCGGGAGACAAGTGCTAGCGGAGTAACCTGAGCGCAGCTGATACTCCGGTTCGGGTCTTTTGCTATGCAGTGGTTACAGGCAGGGGATCCGGTGCTGGTTTTTGTGCTCACAGTCTGTGAGGTCTGAGGGGGGCGTGGACAGCACCTGCTTTATAAGGCCTCTTCTCAGGTTAAGCAGATGCTGCTGAATCTTTGTTGGTTAGTCAGTTCCTGAAAGTTAGCTAGTACTGTGTAGCTTTGTATTTTGTTGTTGCTTACTGCAAATAGGCCTGGGCATTTGGTACTACACTCTGCCAATCCAGACCTAGCAGTAAGACTGGAGTCAGTCGTTTAGCCTGCTGAGGTTCTTTTGCTATCCTGTGAACCCAGCAGGTTTGTGGCTGTACTTTCAGACCTGCCTGCATAATCCTCTCTCACTGTGCAGGGCGTCCATGTGTCAGTTTAGTGGCAGTAAGCTGAACCTGGGCCCTGCAAGTGAGAATTAGGATTGTGGAGACTCTCCTTGTGTCTATTATTCCATCTCTGACCAAGGAGTTTACTGCCACACCCGTTGGTAACCCTTTAGGGTTTTGCTGTTGCCCTTAGCAACAGCATTTCGGGTTCTCTACGTATTAAAACACAACATCTTGCTTTTTCCATCTGAGCATTTCTATTACTAGGGAGACACCCAGTTTCTTAGCCTCTGGGCTTCTCTGTTCACTCTGTGTTGGTTTTGTTACCCTATCACCTTCTGTGTACGTTATGTCATATTTCCCAGTCTGTCTGTGAGTTCATTTGTTTTGCATCCCTCTCTGTTCAGACACCAGTACATTCCTGCAGGCACTGGTGTGTATAACAGTTCAAACACCAGTACATTCCTGCAGGCACTGGTGTGCATAACATATTCAGCAGCCCAATACTCCTGTTGAAATTTTGTGGGAATATGGAACATACCCCTCAAAATACGTTGCAACAGGTGGTCGATCAGGTGCAGGTCCTGACTCGTCAATTTAATGATTTGTCCATTAAAATGCACACCTCCCAGGCCGCTGGCGGAGCTCCCGCAGCAGCAGCACCTTCAGGGGTTAAGGAGCCGAAAGTAAATCTTCCGGATCGTTTTTCTGGAGATCGCTCGCAGTTCTTTTGTTTCAAGGAGAGCTGCAAGTTATATTTCCAGCTTAGGCCTCAGTCTTCTGGGTCAGAGATTCAGCGGGTGGGCATAGTGATTTCCTTGCTACAAGGAGACCCACAGGTCTGGGCATATGGGTTGCAGCCTGACTGTCCGTCGCTTAAAAGTGTTGATGCTTTTTTTACGGCACTGGGCATGTTGTATGATGACCCTGACAAGACGGCCTCAGCCGAGGCTCAGATTTCGATCCTTAAGCAAGGGCGAAGGCCAGTTGAGGTTTACTGTACGGAGTTTCGGAGGTTGGCCCATGATACCCAGTGGAATGACCCAGCCCTGAGACACCAGTTCCGAAGAGGTCTTTCTAACCAGATAAAAGACCAACTGGTACAATATCCCTTGCCTGATAGCTTGGATCAGCTCATGCAGTTATCCATCCGGGTGGATAGACGGCTGAGAGAGCGTAGGCTTGAAAGGGAGACCGAGGTTTCCTTCTTTCCCAAGGGAACCTCAGACTCTGAGGAATTTTCCGAGGAGCCTATGCAGATTGGGGCTACCCGCCTCTCCTCGCGTGAGAAGACGCGGAGGAGACAGCAGGGGTTGTGTTTGTACTGTGGGAATAAGGGTCATGTGGTAGTATCATGCCCAGAAAAGCCGGAAAACTTCAGGGCCTGAGGGTGATGGGAAATATCCTGTCAGGCCAGAAGTCAGAATTTCCCAAGAAGACTTTTATCATTCCGGTGACCTTGAAGATCCTCGGTCAAACTGTCAAGACTGAGGCCTTTGTGGACAGTGGGGCCGACAGGGTTTTTATGGACCGCCAATTCGCCCTGAAACACTCTGTTTCCTTAGTACCCTTGGCGTCGGAAATTGAGATTTGTGGGTTAAACGGGGAACCATTATCCCAGGGTAAAATTACCTCTTGCACTAGCCAGATTTCTTTGTTTATTGGAGCCACACACTCTGAAAAATTGTCCTTTTATGTGACTGTCTGTACTTTTGCCCCATTGGTGTTGGGGTTACCCTGGTTAAGGGCCCACAATCCTCAATTTGACTGGGTCTCTGGGGAGATTCTTAGTTGGGGTACTGATTGTTTCAGGAGTTGCTTGAGCCTTCCAGTCAGGCTCTCGCAGCTAAGTTTGCCAGGATTGCCAGGGTGTTATGCAGATTTTGCGGACGTGTTCTCCAAAAAAGTTGCAGAGGTACTACCTCCCCATCGCCCCTATGACTGTGCCATTGATTTGTTGCCGAATGCTAAGCTTCCCAAGAGCAGGTTGTACTCCCTGTCACGTCCTGAGACTCAGGCTATGGCAGAGTACATTCAGGAGAACTTGGCTAAAGGATTTATCAGACCTTCACAGTCTCCAGTTGGGTCGGGGTTCTTCTTCGTGGGTAAAAAGGACGGTTCATTGCGACCCTGCATCGACTTCAGGGAATTGAACCGTATCACGATTAAAAACTCATACCCACTGCCTCTCATTTCGGTCTTGTTTGACCAGCTTCGTACTGCCACCATTTTTTCTAAGATTGACCAACGCGGTGCGTACAATCTAATCCGAATAAGAGAGGGGGATGAATGGAAGACTGCCTTTAATACCCACTCAGGGCATTATGAATATTTGGTGATGCCTTTTGGGCTCTGTAATGCCCCGGCAGTCTTCCAGGATTTCATGAACGATGTGCTCAGGGAATATTTGGATAGATTCTTAGTTGTATACTTAGATGACATCCTAATCTTCTCCCATTCCCTGGAGGAACATCGGAAGCATGTACGCTTAGTCCTCCAGAAACTCAGAGACCATCGGCTTGGGGCGAAGCTGGAGAAGTGCGAATTTGAAGTTCAGCAAATCGCATTTCTAGGATATATTATCTCCCCAGAAGGTTTCCAAATGGAGGGTTCCAAGGTACAGGCAGTCCTGGATTGGGTGCAGCGCACTAGTTTGAAGGCACTTCAGCGTTTCCTGGGCTTTGCAAATTTTTATAGACGATTTATCGCTGGATTTTCGTCTATAGTGGCGCCCTTGGTGGCACTCACTAAGAAAGGGGCGGATGTTGCTCACTGGTCTCGTGAGGCCAAAGCGGCTTTTGCCCGTCTCAAAAGGGCATTTGTCTCGGCCAAGGTGCTGCGACACCCAGATCCAGAGCGTCCTTTTGTGGTGGAGGTGGATGCCTCTGAGATGGGTATTGGGGCAGTGCTCTCTCAGATGGGAGTGTCTGATAATCGCCTTCATCCCTGTGCTTACTTTTCCCGTAAATTTTCGCCTGCCGAGATGAATTATGACGTGGGTAACCGGGAATTGTTGGCTATTAAGGATGCACTCGAGGAGTGGAGACACTGGCTTGAGGGGGCTAAGTTTGTGGTCTCAATTCTCACCGACCATAAGAATTTGGCATATTTAGAGTCAGCGAAGCGTCTCAATGCCAGGCAGGCACGATGGGCTTTGTTTTTTGCTCGCTTTAATTTTTTGATAACATATCGCCCTGGGTCAAAAAACATCAAGGCTGATGCGCTCTCGCGGAGTTTTGCTCCAATCCAGGAGACCACCGAGGAGCCGTTGCCCATTGTGTCCCCATCATGTATTAAAGTGGGCATTACCCAGGACCACTTGTCATTAGTCCTTAGAGCACAGGAGCAGGCTCCTCCAGACCTTCCGGTAGGTCTTTTGTTTGTGCCTCCTAGGTTAAGACAGCGAGTGTTCCTGGAATTCCATGCCAAGAAGTCGGCAGGTCACCCGGGTATTGCCAGAACTCGGGAGTTGCTATCTAGGGCGGTGTGGTGGCCCTCGGTGGCTAAGGATGTGGATCAGTGGGTTCGGGCATGTGATATCTGTGCCCGAAATAAGACTCCTAGAGGGGTTCCTGTTGGCCCATTACATCCACTCTCTATTCCATCTAAGCCATGGACCCACATTTCAATGGATTTTGTTGTGGACTTGCCCAAATCCTCGGGGATGACAGCCATCTGGGTTGTCGTTGACAGGTTTTCGAAGATGGCGTACTTCGTTCCACTGGTTGGGCTGCCATCGGCCAGACGCCTGTCTGAATTATTTATGCTGCATGTTGTGCGTCTCCACGGGTTGCCGCTTGATGTGGTCTCTGACCGCGGATCCCAGTTTGTGGCCAAATTCTGGAGGGCATTTTGTTCCGATCTCCAGTTTTCTGTCAGCTTGTCGTCAGGCTACCATCCGCAGTCTAATGGGCAGACTGAAAGGGTGAACCAGTCCTTGGAGCAGTTCCTCAGGTGTTATGTCTCCAAGTGTCAGACTGACTGGGTTGCTCATCTGTCAATGGCGGAGTTTGCCTATAACAACGCGGCTCACTCTGCTACAGGGATCTCTCCCTTCCTTTGTGTGTATGGGCATCATCCTAAGGCCAATTCTTTTGACCCCCTGGACTCCACGCCTGGTGGTTCCTCTGTCGTTTCGGTCCTTAGAGGTATTTGGAGGAAAGTGAAGAAAGCCCTTGTGTCTGTGTCATTAGTGACCAAAAGGGTTTTTGATAAGCGGAAAAGACCCTGCAGCTTCAAATTAGGAGACTTCGTCTGGTTGTCTACCAAGAATTTGAAGTTGAGACAGCCATCTCATAAGTTAGGCCCCCGGTTCATCGGCCCTTATAAGATCACCAGGGTTATCAATCCGGTGGCATTTCAGTTAGATCTGCCCCGTTCTTTGGGTATCAATAAAACATTTCATTGTTCCCTTTTAAAACGGGCGATTAGTAATCCTTCTTCCAGAGGAAGACCTTCCCCTCTTCTGATACGTGGCCAGAGGGAGTTTGTTGTTGAAAGGATTCTTGACTCCAAGATGGTTCGGGGTCGGCTGTCATTTTTGGTGCACTGGAAGGGGTATGGCCCGGAGGAGCGGTCGTGGGTGCGCAGTTGTGATCTTCATGCCCCCAGACTGATACGCTCTTTCTTTTCGCAGTTCCCCGATAAACCCGGTGGTAGGGGTTCTTTGACCCCTCGTCAGAGGGGGGGTACTGTTAGGGTCTCCTGCCCTGTGCTGCCACGTCGTCATGGCAACCGGGAGACAAGTGCTAGCAGAGTAACCTGAGCGCAGCTGATACTCCGGTTCGGGTCTTTTGCTATGCAGTGGTTACAGGCAGGGGATCCGGTGCTGGTTTTTGTGCTCACAGTCTGTGAGGTCTGAGGGGGGCGTGGACAGCACCTGCTTTATAAGGCCTCTTCTCAGGTTAAGCAGATGCTGCTGAATCTTTGTTGGTTAGTCAGTTCCTGAAAGTTAGCCAGTACTGTGTAGCTTTGTATTTTGTTGTTGCTTACTGCAAATAGGCCTGGGCATTTGGTACTACACTCTGCCAATCCAGACCTAGCAGTAAGACTGGAGTCAGTCGTTTAGCCTGCTGAGGTTCTTTTGCTATCCTGTGAACCCAGCAGGTTTGTGGCTGTACTTTCAGACCTGCCTGCATAATCCTCTCTCACTGTGCAGGGCGTCCATGTGTCAGTTTAGTGGCAGTAAGCTGAACCTGGGCCCTGCAAGTGAGAATTAGGATTGTGGAGACTCTCCTTGTGTCTATTATTCCATCTCTGACCAAGGAGTTTACTGCCACACCCGTTGGTAACCCTTTAGGGTTTTGCTGTTGCCCTTAGCAACAGCATTTCGGGTTCTCTACGTATTAAAACACAACATCTTGCTTTTTCCATCTGAGCATTTCTAATACTAGGGAGACACCCAGTTTCTTAGCCTCTGGGCTTCTCTGTTCACTCTGTGTTGGTTTTGTTACCCTATCACCTTCTGTGTACGTTATGTCATATTTCCCAGTCTGTCTGTGAGTTCATTTGTTTTGCATCCCTCTCTGTTCAGACACCAGTACATTCCTGCAGGCACTGGTGTGTATAACAGTTCAAACACCAGTACATTCCTGCAGGCACTGGTGTGCATAACACTATGAAACAAAGTACCATGCTGATGTACCTAAAAAAACTGGATAGCTAATGTTGATTGAACCTAGCATTTTTAAACTTTTTCGAAAAATGTGCGTTTTTGCCGTAACTCGAAACGTAAGGCAGATAAAGTGATTTGGTTTGGATTTTTGGATTCAGGAGGAAGAGTTACCTTAGGGGTGTACATTTTGTGGTGATTCCTTAATAAACAACAGCCATACTTCAAATAAACAGGATAAAGAAGTCGCAATTAGTAAATAATTTAATAAATTGAAAAATCAAGATTTAATAAATAAATTGTCAGACAGTCGAGATATTTTGCTGAAATTGTTTTTTTGACATCCTCTCTTAGCTAAAAAAATGTCATAAAAATCTGATATGAGTGGTGGACACACCTGGTTGAACTGACATGGAATGACCCTGGGTTTCTTATTCTGTTGTCATGTAAGCCTTAAAAAAGGCGATGTAAGTGCACCGAAACGTTGGCTGTTTACATGATGTAAATTACCCACTAAAAGCTTTGTTTACAACATTATATTGGAGTGTCGCAGCCTTTTTTGGATCTATTGACTCTTCATTACTGAAGGCACCCACAACTATTAAGATACAGCGCCTTAGACTTGGGTCCCATCCCCATTATATCTCATTATGGTATGCAATTATTCCAAACTACGGAAAAATCCAATATCCAAAATACTTCTGGTCCCAAGCATTTTGGATATAGGATACGTAACCTGTATACACATATTTTTCTGGATTTCATTACTTCACTGTTGGTGAAAGAAATAAAATGTGATTAGAAACAAATGTCTAATTATAGTAAAGGAAATTATACTGAAACAGGCTACATTTTATATCTCCCTGTTTTCTAAAACAAGGATATGTCAATGTTTTGTAGGCCTTTGTTTAAGAGTTACTGAATGGAAGTATTTAACATTTTATTGCACTTTGTCAGAATAAATAGAATGATATCTCAAATGTTGATTAATCCAAGTAGACCAAAAGATAGGGTTCTTTGTAGTAAAAATAAATAAATAAAAATAACATAACATACAAATGTAGAAAAAGAAATAAATGTGTACACAATGCCAAATCACCAAAAGCGGAAATAAATGCCATTAAATTGACATTCTCTGCAATCATGTTATTTAGCTACTGTAGGGCTCCAAAGCTAGTGATATATTTTCGCATTTCCCATTTCTGGTGGCGGCTGATCCAGAAACAGAACACCGCTGCAATTCAATTTTCAGTCATTTTACTTGTTCAGGTGCTATTATAAATTAAACCCTGAAGCATGAATAGAGAAATGAGTAGTACCAACATGAAAAAGTAAAATATTAGTAGTATATACTATAGTATAGAATGCTTGCTGGGCTGCAGAAAATACACCTAGAAAATGATAACACAGATAGATCATTGAAAAATGCTAATTTAATGAATAGCTGAGGCACAGCTATTGCAGATTGTTGCCATTTATAACATTATATATATATATATATATATATATATAAAACACTCACTTCTCCAGCGATGCAGAAAAAGTAGACAAGCCAGCACTCACGTGTAGATGAAAGAAAAGCAGGATTTATTCCTTAACCAAACGGCATGGTGAAGTACAGCAAATACAGCAAACACAGCCCGACAGCTGTTTCAACCGACTGGTCTTCCTCAGGGCTGTCGGGCTGTGTTTGCTGTATTTGCTGTACTTCACCATGCTGTTTGGTTAAGGAATAAATCCTGCTTTTCTTTCATCTACACGTGAGTGCTGGCTTGTCTACTTTTTCTGCATCGCTGAAGAAGTGAGTGTTTTATATTTATTGCTGCCTTGCACCACCATTTTTTGCTTTATATACATTGGCTTTGAGTGCTGTCGTGATTTCCTATATATATATATGTATATATATATATATATATATATATATATATATACATATATATATATATATATACACACACATATATATATATACACATACATACATAAATACATACATACAAACTACATTTCCATGAAGTTTACTGTTGTAGGGTTGGCCATTAGTGGGTTGCACTGGTGGTTTAACCATACATGGTGATCCCAATGATTAAAATTTAATTTAAGATTCCATGAAAGCATTGATTGCAAACAATGATGGTTTGCACTCCTCCTCGCTGTGGGGCATGGCGGGCTTTAGACCAATCATTTTTAGGAGCGGGACACTACTTTGTGTCCCCTGCGTTGAGAAACAAACAAAACCATTGCTGACAGGAAGCCATCAATGTCAGAGAACCATTGGATCTCCATCGATTAAAAAAAGGACATTTGGTTCTTTCAAATTCAGGAGTCTCCATTCGGACGCATCAAGGAAATATTTCACAGACTTTCTGTACAAAACAGAGATTTATCTATTTGTGTCCTTACGTATATTTCAAAACTTTGATAAACATTGTCTTTTTATTATATCTTTTTTTCCCCAAAAAATACCTCAGAGGTACAGATACTAAATACAGATCCAAATATTGAAAGGCTCTGCAAAATCAGACAGAGACTACAATAGTAAGCCTTTGTATTTCTATTTGTCAGAATCATGCATCTGAAGAACAATTTATTATGCAAAGAGGAAAATAATGAGAACAGATTCAAGGGGAAAAAAATGTTTACATAAGAATAAATGTGAAATAGGCATATTACAATGTTACAAATAAATAACATAACTAGCCTCAATAACTACTTTTAATAATTGTAATCTATACATAATCAGAATAATAAAAATAATGTGTATAAGTATTTAAAGCAAATTGCAGAGTTTATTAGAAAATTGCGTGTAGTATTCGTTATGGATAAACACAGAAGATATATTTTCCATAGAAAATCAATACACAGCTGTGCAGCCTTGGAATCAATAGCTAAGATGAAAGAGTGACAACCAGGACATGAAATATATGGTGATATTGCACCTCCTAGCTTGCAGAGCTCCTCATTATTCAATATACACTAGATGTTATTGATCGCTACACAGCATAATTAGCAAGACGCTTACATTTGCAGATTTTATGAATGCTGGACGACTATTGTACATAAGATGTTATAAGAAAACAACTCATGAAGTGAGTCCATGGTAATAAATAGGATTAAATAACAGTGTGCTACTGTTTCTGCATGCACTAGTAGTGACTAACATTTATTGATCAAACAATGGCTCTTACTTAATGAAAGATAAATAAAATTATCTTTGGCCAACGCTCTCTTTACTGGAACAATCTGTCCAGACTTTTGTTCCTTCACGGACAGGCGTACAAATGTTGGGTAAAATGACACAAACAAAAATATTTGGCATACTATGCATACACATTTGCTGCTTCATCAGCCAACATGGGAAGCTTACCAGTAATATAACAGTGAGTGCTTGGTGTCTCTTTTGTCTGTCAGTGAGTATTTAAATGGATCTACAATGCCATTTTATGGCTCATCAATATTGCAGATTGTCCGATTCCAAAACAGACCACGACAATCAATCAAGCAGAACTAAATACAGAAGGCTTGAATATGTTAAATACACAATGATCCCGTCTGATCCATTATTATGCCTGACATTATACAGTAGCTATTATTATTTGGTCCGCTCAGAGAACAATTGGTAAGGAGTGTCACGAACCTCGGGCAGCGGCGACCGCGCTTGTCCCTGCGGGTGGCCTGGTCTGCCCGGCGCCTCTCTTCCCCTGTCAGTCTCCGGCTTCAGCGGCGGGTCGGCGCTGCTCTCCGGCGGCTTCCCGGAAGCAAGGGCGCCGCCATCACAAGCAAGGGCAAGGAGGCGGAGCAGGTCTGACGTCACCTGCCTGCTCCGCCAATCAGGCTAGGGCGGGGAATTTAAAATCAGATACCAGGCAGAGATCCGATGCCTGAGTATCTTCGTTTCTCCTGTGGAAGCTATGATCCAGAGCTCTCTCGTCCCTGCAAGCATCCTGTGCTTCCAAGCATCCTGTCCCTGCAAGCATCCTGTGCTTCCAAGCATCCTGTCCCTGCAAGCATCCTGTGCTTCCAAGCATCCTGTCCCTGCAAGCATCCTGTGCTTCCAAGCATCCTGTCCCTGCAAGCATCCTGTGCTTCCAAGCATCCTGTGCCTACAAGCAACCTGTGCTTCCAAGCATCCTGTGCCTACAAGCAACCTGTGCTTCCAAGCATCCTGTGCCTACAAGCACCTCCGTGCCTCCAGTTACCTCCGTGCCTCCAAGCACCTCGTGCCTCCAAGCACCTCCGTGCCTCCAAGCACCTCCGTGCCTCCAAGCACCTCGTGCCTCCAAGCACCTCGTGCCTCCAAGCACCTCCGCGCCTCAAGCACCTCCGTGCCTCCAGTTACCTCCGTGCCTCCAGTTACCTCCGTGCCTC
Source organism: Pseudophryne corroboree (assembly GCF_028390025.1). Classification (NCBI taxonomy): domain Eukaryota; kingdom Metazoa; phylum Chordata; class Amphibia; order Anura; family Myobatrachidae; genus Pseudophryne; species Pseudophryne corroboree. The sequence goes on from NC_086449.1 coordinate 571,692,595, forward strand.
CAGTTACCTCCGTGCCTCCAAGCACCTCCGTGCCTCCAAGCACCTCGTGCCTCCAAGCACCCCGTGCCTCCAAGCACCTCCGCGCCTCAAAGCACCTCCGTGCCTCCAGTTACCTCCGTGTCTCCAAGCACCTCGTGCCTCCAAGCACCTCGTCCCTCCAAACACCTCGGTGTCTCCAAACACCTCCGTGCCTCCAAGCACCTCCGTGCCTCCAAACACCTCCGTGCCTCCAAGGGTCTCCCAGCACTCCCTGTACTCCCAGTACCTCAGTGCCTTCAATACCACAGTGTCTCCAATATCTCAGTACCCCAGCCTTCATTATTTCTACAAGTCTTGTCTTACAGGAGACCTACAAGAATTCCTCTGGGCCTCCCGCCTGCCGTCTTAGTTCTGCATGAGGAAGACCTACATCCGGCCATCTCTACTACGACCCAGTGGCGGTTCCTCTTCCCGGTCATCGGAAGAAGCCCCGAGTCCACAACACTCCCAAACCAGGTCAGTGATAGTATACTCAGGCCTCATGGACTCGGGGGATCGGAACACGGACTCTAGTGCCATCCAGAACCTGGCTTCTCGAGTGCAAAGTCAGGAAGCAGCACAAGGTCAGGTGATGCAGTACCTCCAGCAGTTGTCCGGGCGTCTGGATCAGATTCAGGCGTCTCTGGCCTCAGTAATTCCGGCTCCTGTTCCAGCAGTCGCACCAGTTGCCGTTGCCAGCAATGTTCAACCATCGGCCGGTGTCACTCCACGCCTTCAGTTGCCTACTCCGTCCCGCTATAATGGGAATCCCAAAAATTGTCGTGGTTTCTTGAACCAGTGCGAGGTACATTTCGAGCTACTTGCACACAACTTTCCTACAGACCGGTCCAAGGTAGCATATATTATTTCTCTGTTGGAAGGTTCTGCTTTGGATTGGGTGTCTCCATTATGGGAACGATCTGATCCCATGGTTTCCAACTACACCAACTTCATCTCGTCCTTTCGAAGGATTTTCGACGAGCCCGGCAGAATGACCACTGCTTCTTCCGATTTGCTCCGTGTTCGGCAGGGCGCCCGTTCCGTGGGCCAGTACGTGGTTCATTTCCAGACCATTGCTTCCGAACTACGCTGGAATAATGATGCCCTGAGAGCTGCCTTCTGGAACGGTCTTTCCGACCGGCTGAAAGACGAGCTGGTTACTAGAGATCTGCCGGATCCATTAGAAGATTTGATTTCCCTTTGCGTCAAGGTGGATCTTCGGATGCAGGAGCGTGGAAGAGAACGTAACCGTTCGGATCGTTCCAGGTTCCGGAATCCTACTCCTAGGCCGGTGGCCTCACCTAGCTCAGATGAGCCCATGCAAATTAACCGCTCCCGACTGTCTCCGGAAGAACGACAGCGTCGTCGTGAGGGTAAACTCTGCCTTTACTGTGGAGCCGCAGATCATTTTCTTAAATCTTGTAAAGTCCGTCCGGGAAACGGGCAGACCTAGCTTGTTCCGGAGGAGTCAAGCTGGGAGTTACGACAAAAGCTTCTCCAACTTCGGACTGCTTGCTTCCAGTAACTCTAGTCTCCAATTCAGTCTCCAGGTCTTGTGAAGCCCTATTGGATTCCGGAGCTGCAGGGAACTTCGTTTCTTCCTTCTGTGCCCAAAGTTTGGGTTTAAAGTTACGGCCTATCGAGCGGCCAATTTCACTGACGGCTATCAACGGGACTAGAATTTCCAAAGGTCTCATAATGTGGCGCACGGGGCCAGTTAAGCTGCGGGTCGGGGCTCTACATCAGGAAGATTTGGAACTCTTGGTAATCCCAGAAATGCCCCATGATCTGGTTCTTGGAATGCCTTGGCTGAAAAGTCATAACCCCCACATCGATTGGAAGTCGTCACAAATTCTGTCCTGGAGTTCCTTTTGTCACACTAATTGTCTTACTCCTGTTTGTCCGCTCCGTGTTACCTCCAAAACGGATGAAGAGCACATTCCGGAGGCATATCAAGGGTACAAGGACGTATTTTCGGAACAAGCTGCTGACCTGTTACCACCTCACAGGCCTTGGGACTGCCCTATTGACCTTGTCCCAGGGAAGACGCCACCTCGTGGTCGCACATATCCTCTGTCTCTTCCCGAGACTCAAGCCATGTCGGAGTATATTAAGTCCAATATGCTCAAGGGATTCATTCGCCCCTCTTCCTCCCCTGCTGGTGCAGGCTTCTTTTTCGTGAAGAAAAAGGACGGGGGGTTGAGACCATGCATCGACTACCGCGGCCTAAACGACATTACTATTAAGAATAAATACCCCTTGCCACTAATCACAGAGTTATTTGATAGGGTTCGTGGTGCCCGCATTTTTTCAAAACTCGACTTGAGAGGAGCTTATAATCTTATACGCATCCGAGAGGGGGATGAATGGAAGACTGCCTTTAATACCCGAGATGGGCATTACGAATACTTGGTGATGCCGTTTGGTCTTAGTAATGCTCCCGCGGTTTTCCAGGGATTCGTCAACGAAATCTTTCGTGATATGCTGTATCAGAGCGTTGTGGTATATCTGGACGACATACTGATTTTTTCCAAGAATCTTGTCGAACACAGGACTCAAGTCAAAGAGGTGCTACACCGTTTACAAGAGAATCATCTCTACGCCAAGCTTTCCAAATGTACCTTTGAAGTAACATCTATTCCGTTCCTCGGTTATGTCATCTCGGGGACGGAGCTTCGCATGGATCCGGAAAAGTTGTCGGCCATTCGTGATTGGACTCAGCCTCTTTCCCTGAAAGCAATACAAAGGTTCCTGGGCTTTGCGAACTACTACAGGAAATTCATTAAAGGTTTCTCCACCATTGTTGCACCCATTACTGCCCTGACGAGAAAGGGTTCTAATCCTAGTTTGTGGCCTCCGGAAGCCATTGTAGCTTTTTCTCGCTTAAAGTTAGCTTTCACGACGGCTCCAGTTCTCCAACAACCAAATTTCGAGGAACCCTTCTTCTTAGAAGTTGATGCATCTTCAGTCGGGGTGGGGGCTGTCCTCTCCCAGCATTCCTCTGATAAGAAATTACATCCGTGTGGCTTCCACTCTCGTAAATTCTCTCCAGCCGAACGAAATTACTCTATTGGAGACCAGGAACTCTTGGCAATCAAATCTGCCTTGGAAGAATGGAGATATCTTCTAGAAGGGGCTAAACATGTGTTTACCATCTACACGGATCACAAGAATTTACTGTACATCAAATCCGCACAATGTTTGAATCCTCGCCAGGCGAGATGGGCACTTTTCTTTTCCCGATTCTCGTTCATTATCAAGTACCGTGCCGGGACTCTCAATATTAAAGCAGATGCGCTTTCCCGTTCACAGGTTCCCACAGACGAGGATGAACCTCCGGAGCGGGGTTTAATTCTGAATCCAGTTTCTGTCTCTGCTGCTTTAACTACTCCAGCTCCTCCTCCTGGAAGAATGTCCGTACCAGCTAGATTCCGCCCAGGAATACTACGGTGGGTCCATAACTCCAAGTTTTCCGGTCATCCCGGCGCTCAGAAGATGTACAAGTTTCTGCAAAGGTCTTACTGGTGGAACACCATGAGGAAGGATGTACAAGATTGCGTTAATTCATGTCCCCAATGTACACAACATAAATCTCCTCGTCTGCCTCCTGCAGGGTTACTTCGTCCTCTGCCTATCCCTGTGAGACCCTGGACTCACATTTCCATGGACTTCATCACTGACTTGCCCTGTTCCAAGGGTTGCAACACCGTTTGGGTTATCGTTGACCGTTTTTCGAAGATGGCACACTTTGTGCCCTTGACTGGTCTTCCGACAGCACCGAAACTGGCTCTATTGTTTATCCGAGAACATTTTCGTTTGCATGGGTTGCCACAAGAGATTGTTTCTGACCGTGGAGTACAGTTCACCGCCAGGTTTTGGAAAGCCCTTTGTTCAACTCTACACATTAAACTTAAGTTTTCGTCGGCTTATCATCCCCAAACAAATGGACAAACGGAACGAGTCAATCAAGATCTAGAGACTTTTCTTCGGTTGTATCTCTCTCCTTCACAGGACAACTGGGTGGAGTTGTTGCCTTGGGCGGAGTTTGCCCATAACCATTTGTTTCATTCTTCCACTGGGGAATCACCATTTTTCGTCAACTACGGGTTCCATCCCCGTGTTCCGGAATTTCCAAGCCTTCCGATAATAGAGGTTCCTGCTGTAGCGTCCACTCTACGACACTTTGGACAAATTTGGAGAAAGGTTCATGCTAATCTTAAGCAGGTTTCTGTTCGGTACAAGTTCTTTGCAGATAAGAAACGGCAAGCCGCACCTCAATATAAAGTTGGGGACAGGGTATGGCTGTCCACACGGAATCTCCGGTTGAAGGTGCCCACCATGAAATTCGCTCCAAGGTTCATCGGTCCTTACCCTGTGCTACAAGTCTTAAATCCTGTGGTCTGTAAACTGGGTTTGCCTGCCCATCTTCGCATACCTAACGCCTTCCATGTTTCTCTACTCCGTCCCCTCATACTGAATCGATTCCACTCAGCACTCCCAAGGCCAACGTCCGTAGTGGCAGAAGCTGGAGCGGAGTTTGAAATCAAAGCTATTCTGGACTCTCGTTATCTTCATAAAAAATTACAGTACTTGGTGGACTGGAAGGGTTATGGACCTGAGGAGAGAAGTTGGATTGGGGCTACTGAAGTAACGGCTCCTCGTCTGATTCGGATCTTCCACTCCAGACATCCGACTAAGCCCGGGAAGTGTCCAGGGGCCACTCCTGGAGGAGGGGGTACTGTCACGAACCTCGGGCAGCGGCGACCGCGCTTGTCCCTGCGGGTGGCCTGGTCTGCCCGGCGCCTCTCTTCCCCTGTCAGTCTCCGGCTTCAGCGGCGGGTCGGCGCTGCTCTCCGGCGGCTTCCCGGAAGCAAGGGCGCCGCCATCACAAGCAAGGGCAAGGAGGCGGAGCAGGTCTGACGTCACCTGCCTGCTCCGCCAATCAGGCTAGGGCGGGGAATTTAAAATCAGATACCAGGCAGAGATCCGATGCCTGAGTATCTTCGTTTCTCCTGTGGAAGCTATGATCCAGAGCTCTCTCGTCCCTGCAAGCATCCTGTGCTTCCAAGCATCCTGTCCCTGCAAGCATCCTGTGCTTCCAAGCATCCTGTCCCTGCAAGCATCCTGTGCTTCCAAGCATCCTGTCCCTGCAAGCATCCTGTGCTTCCAAGCATCCTGTCCCTGCAAGCATCCTGTGCTTCCAAGCATCCTGTGCCTACAAGCAACCTGTGCTTCCAAGCATCCTGTGCCTACAAGCAACCTGTGCTTCCAAGCATCCTGTGCCTACAAGCACCTCCGTGCCTCCAGTTACCTCCGTGCCTCCAAGCACCTCGTGCCTCCAAGCACCTCCGTGCCTCCAAGCACCTCCGTGCCTCCAAGCACCTCGTGCCTCCAAGCACCTCGTGCCTCCAAGCACCTCCGCGCCTCAAGCACCTCCGTGCCTCCAGTTACCTCCGTGCCTCCAGTTACCTCCGTGCCTCCAGTTACCTCCGTGCCTCCAAGCACCTCCGTGCCTCCAAGCACCTCGTGCCTCCAAGCACCCCGTGCCTCCAAGCACCTCCGCGCCTCAAAGCACCTCCGTGCCTCCAGTTACCTCCGTGTCTCCAAGCACCTCGTGCCTCCAAGCACCTCGTCCCTCCAAACACCTCGGTGTCTCCAAACACCTCCGTGCCTCCAAGCACCTCCGTGCCTCCAAACACCTCCGTGCCTCCAAGGGTCTCCCAGCACTCCCTGTACTCCCAGTACCTCAGTGCCTTCAATACCACAGTGTCTCCAATATCTCAGTACCCCAGCCTTCATTATTTCTACAAGTCTTGTCTTACAGGAGACCTACAAGAATTCCTCTGGGCCTCCCGCCTGCCGTCTTAGTTCTGCATGAGGAAGACCTACATCCGGCCATCTCTACTACGACCCAGTGGCGGTTCCTCTTCCCGGTCATCGGAAGAAGCCCCGAGTCCACAACACTCCCAAACCAGGTCAGTGATAAGGAGAAAGGTGCCCAACAAATGGTTTCACCATGTTATCTCAGTGGTCGGGATGCCAGCGGTCACATGATCGACGGTAGCATCCCGAAACCAAAGATCCCAACACTGAATGGGGTAAGTATCTCCTACCCTAACCTGCCAGGGGTGTCGGCTAGAGGTAACCCCCCCCCCCCCTTTCCCACACAGTGCCTAACCCTCCCCCTCATTCCCTGGCCCTAACCCTAACAGGAACGCTGATACTTAACATCACTGTCGGTGTTCCGCCACTGGTCTCCAAAGTGTTGTTGTGGTTCCGGCGTCTGTGACTTAACCACCAGCATCCCACCAGCATCCCTACCGCTAGGATGTCAAACGCATCCCCAACAAACATATGGACACCTGAGCTATACTAGTGCTTGGTGGGTTCTCCTAGAGATGCAGAATCCACACACCAACCAGTAAGAATTATTCAAACATCTTGAAGAAAGGGCACTGCACCACACTGAATTCTCTTCTTATTTGATGTAGCAACAAGTGTTCACTGCATGGATTACTTACTGGTATGACTGTGTGAATTATGGCTTTTCTACAATCTATTTACAGTAATTACATGACTGCAGAGTGCAGTGTTTCTGGTCTGGTAAAATGATTGAAAAAGGCCAATAACATTCCCAAATAGAAAACTAGAACAGATCTGTCCATGCCCATCATCTGCTGAAATCATGCCCAAATCTAAGGAAAGTACATACACATATTAAGTCCACATAAGACGCTGGTCTCAGGTTCAAAAACACATAGATCACCAATATTCAAAACAATCAACAGAAGACAAGATAAAAAAAAAACGACAATTCCTTTTATCAATTCATAAAATAAATCAATAGTTTTGTATCCAGTCCTTACATACTGTAGAGAACACAATTCGTTTACAGCAGTATGGATGGTCCTCCTTAATGCAATCATCAAATCCTTTTGAATGTATTATTTTTCTTAGGCCAGTGCATCAGCAACCATGGGGCCAGATGTAATACATTGC